>NW_027206702.1:600000-815903 GCF_032191515.1 Phaenicophaeus curvirostris
TTGCTGTTAGGAAGGAATCTGCAGCTTGCAGTGAAAGCGCTTCCAGAGGGGAGTCTAATGAGGGCAAACATTTGATGGTAGCAGCTTCCCTGCGGGAGATAGTCTCTTTGCCAAAATCGCATTATTAGGCGAAAGTAAGTTACAATTCAGTACCCTATCCTAAAGCTTGCTGTTAGGAGGGAATCTGCAGCGTGCAGTGAAAGCGCTTCCAGAGGGGAGTCTAATGAGGGCAAATATTTGATGGTAGCAGCTTCCCTGCGGGAGATACTCTCTTTGCCAAAATCGCATTATTAGCCGCAGTTAAGTTACAATTCAGTACCCTATCCTAAAGCTTGCTCTTAGGAGAGAATCTGCAGCTTGCAGTGAAAGCGCTTCCAGATGGTAGTCTAATGAGGGCAAATATTTGATGGTAGCAGCTTCCCTGCGGGAGATACTCTCTTTGCCAAAATCGCATTATTAGGCGAAAGTAAGTTACAATTCAGTACCCTATCCTAAAGCTTGCTGTTAGGAGGGAATCTGCAGCTTGCAGTGAAAGCGCTTCCAGAGGGGAGTCTAATGAGGGCAAACATTTGATGGTAGCAGCTTCCCTGCGGGAGATACTCTCTTTGCTATAATCGCATTTTAGGCGAAAGTAAGGTACAATTCAGTACACTGTCCTACAGCTTTCTGTTAGGAGGGAATCTGCAGCTTGCAGTGAAAGCGCTTCCAGAGGGGAGTCTAATGAGGGCAAACATTTGATGGTAGCAGCTTCCCTGCGGGAGATACTCTCTTTGCCAAAATCGCCTTATTAGCCGCAGTTAAGTTACAATTCAGTACCCTATCCTAAAGCTTGCTGTTAGGAGGGAATCTGCAGCTTGCAGTGAAAGCGCTTCCAGAGGGGAGTCTAATGAGGGCAAACATTTGATGGTAGCAGCTTCCCTGCGGGAGATATTCTCTTTTCCAAAATCGCCTTATGAGCCGCAGTTAAGTTACAATTCAGTACCCTATCCTAAAGCTTGCTGTTAGGAGGGAATCTGCAGCTTGCAGTGAAAGCGCTTCCAGAGGGGAGTCTAATGAGGGCAAACATTTGATGGTAGCAGCTTCCCTGCGGGAGATACTCTCTTTGCCAAAATCGCCTTATTAGCCGCAGTTAAGTTACAATTCAGTACCCTATCCTAAAGCTTGCTGTTAGGAGGGAATCTGCAGCTTGCAGTGAAAGCGCTTCCAGAGGGGAGTCTAATGAGGGCAAATATTTGATGGTAGCAGCTTCCCTGCGGGAGATACTCTCTTTGCCAAAATCGCATTATTAGGCGAAATTAAGTTACAATTCAGTACCCTTTCCTAAAGCTTGTTGTTAGGAGGGAATCTGCAGCTTGCAGTGAAAGTGCTTCCAGAGGGGAGTCTAATGAGGGCAAACATTTGATGGTAGCAGCTTCCCTGCGGGAGATACTCTCTTTGCCAAAATCGCATTATTAGCCGCCGTTAAGATACAATTCAGTACACTATCCTAAAGCTTGCTGTTAGGAGGGAATCTGCAGCTTGCAGTGAAAGCGCTTCCAGAGGGGAGTCTAATGAGGGCAAACATTTGATGGTAGCAGCTTCCCTGCGGGAGATACTCTCTTTGCCAAAATCGCATTATTAGGCGAAAGTAAGTTACAATTCAGTACCCTATCCTAAAGCTTGCTGTTAGGAGGGAATCTGCAGCTTGCAGTGAAAGCGCTTCCAGAGGGGAGTCTAATGAGGGCAAACATTTGATGGTAGCAGCTTCCCTGCGGGAGATACTCTCTTTGTAAAAAAATCGCCTTATTAGGCGAAAGTAAGTTACAATTCAATACCCTATCCTAAAGCTTGCTGTTAGGTGGGAATCTGCCGCTTGCAGTGAAAGCGCTTTCAGAGGGGATTGTAATGAGGGCAAACATTTGATGTTAGCAGCTTCCCTGCGGGAGATACTCTCTTTTCCAAACTCGCATTATAGGCGAAAGTAAGTTTCAATTCAGTACCCTATCCTAAAGCTTGCTGTTAGGAGGGAATCTGCAGCTTGCAGTGAAAGCGCTTCCAGAGGGGAGTCTAATGAGGGCAAGCATTTGATGGTAGCAGCTTCCCTGCGGGATATATTCTCTTTGCCAAAATCGCCTTATTAGCCGCAGTTAAGTTACAATTCAGTACCCTATCCTAAAGCTTGCTGTTAGGAGGGAATCTGCAGCTTGCAGTGAAAGCGCTTCCAGAGGGTAGTCTAATGAGGGCAAATATTTGATGGTAGCAGCTTCCCTGCGGGAGATACTCTCTTTGCCAAAATCGCATTATTAGGCGAAAGTAAGTTACAATTCAGTACCCTATCCTAAAGCTTCCTGTTAGGAGGGAATCTGCAGCTTGCAGTGAAAGTGCTTCCAGAGTGGAATCTAATGAGGGCAAACATTTGATGGTAGCAGCTTCCCTGCGGGAGATATTCTCTTTTCCAAAGTCGCATTATTAGGCGAAAGTAAGTTACAATTCAGTACCCTATCCTAAAGCTTGCTGTTAGGAGGGAATCTGCAGCTTGCAGTGAAAGCGCTTCCAGAGGGGAGTCTAATGAGGGCAACTATTTGATGGTAGCAGCTTCCCTGCGGGAGATATTCTCTTTGCCATAATCGCCTTATTAGCCTCAGTTAAGTTACAATTCAGTACCCTATCCTAAAGCTTGCTGTTAGGAGGGAATCTGCAGCTTGCAGTGAAAGCGCTTCCAGAGGGGAGTCTAATGAGGGCAAACATTTGATGGTAGCAGCTTCCCTGCGGGAGATACTCTCTTTGCCAAAATCGCATTATTAGGCGAAAGTAAATTACAATTCAGTACCCTATCCTAAAGCTTGCTGTTAGGAGGGAATCTGCAGCTTGCAGTGAAAGCGCTTCCAGAGGGGAGTCTAATGAGGGCAAACATTTGATGGTAGCAGCTTCCCTGCGGGAGATACTCTCTTTGCCAGAATCGCATTATTAGGCGAAAGTAAGTTACAATTCAGTACCCTATCCTAAAGCTTGCTGTTAGGAAGGAATCTGCAGCTTGCAGTGAAAGCGCTTCCAGAGGGGAGTCTAATGAGGGCAAACATTTGATGGTAGCAGCTTCCCTGCGGGAGATACTCTCTTTGCCAAAATCGCATTATTAGGCGAAAGTAAGTTACAATTCAGTACCCTATCCTAAAGCTTGCTGTTAGGAGGGAATCTGCAGCGTGCAGTGAAAGCGCTTCCAGAGGGGAGTCTAATGAGGGCAAATATTTGATGGTAGCAGCTTCCCTGCGGGAGATACTCTCTTTGCCAAAATCGCATTATTAGCCGCAGTTAAGTTACAATTCAGTACCCTATCCTAAAGCTTGCTCTTAGGAGAGAATCTGCAGCTTGCAGTGAAAGCGCTTCCAGATGGTAGTCTAATGAGGGCAAATATTTGATGGTAGCAGCTTCCCTGCGGGAGATACTCTCTTTGCCAAAATCGCATTATTAGGCGAAAGGAAGTTACAATTCAGTACCCTATCCTAAAGCTTGCTGTTAGGAGGGAATCTGCAGCTTGCAGTGAAAGCGCTTCCAGAGGGGAGTCTAATGAGGGCAAACATTTGATGGTAGCAGCTTCCCTGCGGGAGATACTCTCTTTGCTATAATCGCATTTTAGGCGAAAGTAAGGTACAATTCAGTACACTGTCCTACAGCTTTCTGTTAGGAGGGAATCTGCAGCTTGCAGTGAAAGCGCTTCCAGAGGGGAGTCTAATGAGGGCAAACATTTGATGGTAGCAGCTTCCCTGCGGGAGATACTCTCTTTGCCAAAATCGCCTTATTAGCCGCAGTTAAGTTACAATTCAGTACCCTATCCTAAAGCTTGCTGTTAGGAGGGAATCTGCAGCTTGCAGTGAAAGCGCTTCCAGAGGGGAGTCTAATGAGGGCAAATATTTGATGGTAGCAGCTTCCCTGCGGGAGATACTCTCTTTGCCAAAATCGCATTATTAGGCGAAATTAAGTTACAATTCAGTACCCTTTCCTAAAGCTTGTTGTTAGGAGGGAATCTGCAGCTTGCAGTGAAAGTGCTTCCAGAGGGGAGTCTAATGAGGGCAAACATTTGATGGTAGCAGCTTCCCTGCGGGAGATACTCTCTTTGCCAAAATCGCATTATTAGCCGCCGTTAAGATACAATTCAGTACACTATCCTAAAGCTTGCTGTTAGGAGGGAATCTGCAGCTTGCAGTGAAAGCGCTTCCAGAGGGGAGTCTAATGAGGGCAAACATTTGATGGTAGCAGCTTCCCTGCGGGAGATACTCTCTTTGCCAAAATCGCATTATTAGGCGAAAGTAAGTTACAATTCAGTACCCTATCCTAAAGCTTGCTGTTAGGAGGGAATCTGCAGCTTGCAGTGAAAGCGCTTCCAGAGGGGAGTCTAATGAGGGCAAACATTTGATGGTAGCAGCTTCCCTGCGGGAGATACTCTCTTTGCCAAAATCGCATTATTAGGCGAAAGTAAGTTACAATTAAGTACCCTATCCTAAAGCTTGCTGTTAGGAGGGAATCTGCAGCTTGCAGTGAAAGCGCTTCCAGAGGGGAGTCTAATGAGGGCAAACATTTGATGGTAGCAGCTTCCCTGCGGGAGATACTCTCTTTGCCAAAATCGCATTATTAGCCGCAGTTAAGTTACAATTCAGTACCCTATCCTAAAGCTTGCTGTTAGGAGGGAATCTGCAGCTTGCAGTGAAAGCGCTTCCAGAGGGGAGTCTAATGAGGGCAAATATTTGATGGTAGCAGCTTCCCTGCGGGAGATACTCTCTTTGCCAAAATCGCTTTATTAGGCGAAAGTAAGTTACAATTCAGTACCCTATCCTAAAGCTTGCTGTTAGGAAGGAATCTGCAGCTTGCAGTGAAAGCGCTTCCAGAGGGGAGTCTAATGAGGGCAAACATTTGATGGTAGCAGCTTCCCTGCGGGAGATACTCTCTTTGCCAAAATCGCCTTATTAGCCGCAGTTAAGTTACAATTCAGTACCCTATCCTAATGCTTGCTGTTAGGAGGGAATCTGCAGCTTGCAGTGAAAGCGCTTCCAGAGGGGAGTCTAATGAGGGCAAATATTTGATGGTAGCAGCTTCCCTGCGGGAGATATTCTCTTTTACAAAATCGCCTTATGAGCCGCAGTTAAGTTACAATTCAGTACCCTATCCTAAAGCTTGCTGTTAAGAGGGAATCTGCAGCTTGCAGTGAAAGCGCTTCCAGAGGGGAGTCTAATGAGGGCAAACATTTGATGGTAGCAGCTTCCCTGCGGGAGATACTCTCTTTGCCAAAATCGCATTATTAGGCGAAAGTAAGTTACAATTCAGTACCCTATCCTAAAGCTTGCTGTTAGGAGGGAATCTGCAGCTTGCAGTGAAAGCGCTTCCAGAGGGGAGTCTAATGAGGGCAAATATTTGATGGTAGCAGCTTCCCTGCGGGAGATATTCTCTTTGCCAAAATCGCCTTATGAGCCACAGTTAAGTTACAATTCAGTACCCTATCCTAAAGCTTGCTGTTAGGAGGGAATCTGCAGCTTGCAGTGAAAGCGCTTCCAGAGGGGAGTCTAATGAGGACAAACATTTGATGGTAGCAGCTTCCCTGCGGGAGATACTCTATTTGCCAAAATCGCATTATTAGCCGCAGTTAAGATACAATTCAGTACCCTATCCTAAAGCTTGCTGTTAGGAGGGAATCTGCAGCTTGCAGTGAAAGCGCTTCCAGAGGGGAGTCTAATGAGGGCAAACATTTGATGGTAGCAGCTTCCCTGCGGGAGATACTCTCTTTGCCAAAATCTCCTTATGAGCCGCAGTTAAGTTACAATTCAGTACCCTATCCTAAAGCTTGCTGTTAGGAGGGAATCTGCAGCTTGCAGTGAAAGCGCTTCCAGAGGGGAGTCTAATGAGGGCAAACATTTGATGGTAGCAGCTTCCCTGCGGGAGATACTCTCTTTGCCAAAATCGCATTATTAGGCGAAAGTAAGTTACAATTCAGTACCCTATCCTAAAGCTTGCTGTTAGGAGGGAATCTGCAGCTTGCAGTGAAAGCGCTTCCAGAGGGTAGTCTAATGAGGGGAAATATTTGATGGTAGCAGCTTCCCTGCGGGAGATACTCTCTTTGACAAAATCGCATTATTAGGCGAAAGTAAGTTACAATTCAGTACCCTTTCCTAAAGCTTGTTGTTAGGAGGGAATCTGCAGCTTGCAGTGAAAGTGCTTCCAGAGGGGAGTCTAATGAGGGCAAACATTTGATGGTAGCAGCTTCCCTGCGGGAGATACTCTCTTTGCCAAAATCGCATTATTAGCCGCCGTTAAGATACAATTCAGTACACTATCCTAAAGCTTGCTGTTAGGAGGGAATCTGCAGCTTGCAGTGAAAGCGCTTCCAGAGGGGAGTCTAATGAGGGCAAACATTTGATGGTAGCAGCTTCCCTGCGGGAGATACTCTCTTTGCCAAAATCGCTTTATTAGGCGAAAGTAAGTTACAATTCAGTACCCTATCCTAAAGCTTGCTGTTAGGAGGGAATCTGCAGCTTGCAGTGAAAGCGCTTCCAGAGGGGAGTCTAATGAGGGCAAATATTTGATGGTAGCAGCTTCCCTGCGGGAGATATTCTCTTTGCCAAAATCGCCTTATTAGCCGCAGTTAAGTTACAATTCAGTACCCTGTCCTACAGCTTGCTGTTAGGTGGGAATCTGCCGCTTGCAGTGAAAGCGCTTCCAGAGGGGTGTCTAATGAGGGCAAACATTTGATGGTAGCAGCTTCCTTGCGGGAGATATTCTCTTTGCCATAATCGCCTTATTAGTCGCAGTTATGTTACATTTCAGTACACTGTCCTGCAGCTTGCTGTTAGGAGGGAATCTGCAGCTTGCAGTGAAAGCACTTCCAGAGGGGAGTCTAACGAGGGCAAACAGTTGATGGTAGCATCTTCCCTGCGGGAGATAGTCTCTTTGACAAATTCGCCTTATTAGCCGCAGTTAAGTTACATTTCAGTACCCTATCCTAAAGCTTGCTGTTAGGAGGGAATCTGCAGCTTGCAGTGAAAGCGCTTCCAGAGGGGAGTCTAATGAGGGCAAACATTTGATGGTAGCAGCTTCCCTGCGGGAGAGAGTCTCTTTGCCAAAATCGCATTATTAGGCGAAAGTAAGTTAAAATTCAGTACCCTATCCTAAAGCTTGCTGTTAGGAAGGAATCTGCAGCTTGCAGTGAAAGCGCTTCCAGAGGGGAGTCTAATGAGGGCAAGCATTAGATGGTAGCAGCTTCCCTGCGGGATATATTCTCTTTGCCAAAATCTCCTTATTAGCCGCAGTTAAGTTACAATTCAGTACCCTATCCTAAAGCTTGCTGTTAGGAGGGAATCTGCAGCTTGCAGTGAAAGCGCTTCCAGAGGGTAGTCTAATGAGGGCAAATATTTGATGGTAGCAGCTTCCCTGCGGGAGATACTCTCTTTGCCAAAATCGCATTATTAGGCGAAAGTAAGTTACAATTCAGTACTCTATCCTAAAGCTTGCTGTTAGGAGGGAATCTGCAGCTTGCAGTGAAAGCGCTTCCAGAGGGGAGTCTAATGAGGGCAAACATTTGATGGTAGCATCTTCCCTGCAGGAGATACTCTCTTTGCCAAAATCGCATTATTAGGCGAAAGTAAGATACAATTCAGTACCCTATCCTAAAGCTTGGTGTTAGGAGGGAATCTGCAGCTTGCAGTGAAAGCGCTTCCAGAGGGGAGTCTAATGAGGGCAAATATTTGATGGTAGCAGCTTCCCTGCGGGAGATATTCTATTTGCCATAATCACCTTATTAGCCGCAGTTAAGTTACAATTCAGTACCCTATCCTAAAGCTTGCTGTTAGGAGGGAATCTGCAGCTTGCAGTGAAAGCGCTTCCAGAGGGGAGTCTAATGAGGGCAAACATTTGATGGTAGCAGCTTCCCTGCGGGAGATACTCTCTTTGCCACAATCGCGTTATTAGCCGCAGTTAAGTTACAATTCAGTACCCTATCCTAAAGCTTGCTGTTAGGAGGGAATCTGCAGCTTGCAGTGAAAGCGCTTCCAGAGGGGAGTCTAAGGAGGGCAAAAATTTGATGGTAGCATCTTCCCTGCGGGAGATACTCTCTTTGCCAAAATCTCCTTATGAGCCGCAGTTAAGTTACAATTCAGTACCCTATCCTAAAGCTTGCTGTTAGGAAGGAATCTGCAGCTTGCAGTGAAAGCGCTTCCAGAGGGGAGTCTAATGAGGGCAAACATTTGATGGTAGCAGCTTCCCTGCGGGAGATAGTCTCTTTTCCATAATCGCATTATTAGGCGAAAGTAAGTTACAATTCAGTACCCTATCCTAAAGCTTGCTGTTAGGAGGGAATCTGCAGCTTGCAGTGAAAGTGCTTCCAGAGGGGAGTCTAATAAGGGCAAGCATTTGATGGTAGCAGCTTCCCTGCGGGATATATTCTCTTTGCCAAAATCGCCTTATTAGCCGCAGTTAAGGTACAATTCAGTACCCTGTCCTACAGCTTGCTGGTAGGTGGGAATCTGCCGCTTGCAGTGAAAGCGCTTCCAGAGGGGAGTCTAATGAGGGAAACATTTGATGGTAGCAGCTTCCCTGCGGGAGATATTCTCTTTGCCAAAATCGCATTATTAGCCGCAGTTAAGTTACAATTCAGTACCCTATCCTAAAGCTTGCTGTTAGGAGGGAATCTGCAGCTTGCAGTGAAAGCGCTTCCAGAGGGGAGTCTAATGAGGGCAAACATTTGATGGTAGCAGCTTCCCTGCGGGAGACACTCTCTTTGCCAAAATCGCCTTATTAGCCGCAGTTAAGTTACAATTCAGTACACTATCCTAAATCTTGCTGTTAGGAGGGAATCTGCAGCTTGCAGTGAAAGCGCTTCCGGAGGGGAGTCTAATGAGGGCAAACATTTGATGGTAGCAGCTTCCCTGCGGGAGATACTCTCTTTGCCATAATTGCATTATTAGGCGAAAGTAAGTTACAATTCAGTACCCTATCCTAAAGCTTGCTGTTAGGAGGGAATCTGCAGCTTGCAGTGAAAGCGCTTCCAGAGGGGAGTCTAATGAGGGCAAGTATTTGATGGTAGCAGCTTCCCTGCAGGAGATACTCTCTTTGACAAAATCTCCTTATGAGCCGCAAATAAGTTACAATTCAGTACCCTATCCTAAAGCTTGCTGTTAGGAGGGAATCTGCAGCTTGCAGTGAAAGCGCTTCCAGAGGGGAGTCTAATGAGGGCAAACATTTGATGGTAGCAGCTTCCCTGCGGGAGATACTCTCTTTGCCAAAATCGCATTATTAGGCGAAAGTAAGTTACAATTCAGTACTCCAACCTAAAGCTTGCTGTTAGGAGGGAATCTGCAGCTTGCAGTGAAAGCGCTTCCAGAGGGGAGTCTAACGAGGGCAAAAATTTGATGGTAGCATCTTCCCTGCGGGAGATACTCTCTTTGCCAAAATCGCATTATGAGCCGCAGTTAAGTTACAATTCAGTACCCTATCCTAAAGCTTGCTGTTAGGAGGGAATCTGCAGCTTGCAGTGAAAGCGCTTCCAGAGGGGAGTCTAATGAGGGCAAACATTTGATGGTAGCAGCTTCCCTGCGGGAGATACTCTCTTTGCCAAAATCGCTTTATTAGGCGAAAGTAAGTTACAATTCAGTACCCTATCCTAAAGCTTGCTGTTAGGAGGGAATCTGCAGCTTGCAGTGAAAGCGCTTCCAGAGGGGAGTCTAATGAGGGCAAATATTTGATGGTAGCAGCTTCCCTGCGGGAGATATTCTCTTTGCCAAAATCGCCTTATGAGCCGCAGTTAAGTTACAATTCAGTACCCTATCCTAAAGCTTGCTGTTAGGAGAGAATCTGCAGCTTGCAGTGAAAGCGCTTCCAGAGGGGAGTCTAATGAGGGCAAACATTTGATGGTAGCAGCTTCCCTGCGGGAGATAGTCTCTTTTCCAAAATCGCATTATTAGGCGAAAGTAAGTTACAATTCAGTACCCTATCCTAAAGCTTGCTGTTAGGAGGGAATCTGCAGCTTGCAGTGAAAGCACTTCCAGAGGGGAGTCTAATGAGGACAAACATTTGATGGTAGCAGCTTCCCTGCGGGAGATACTCTCTTTGCCAAAATCGCATTATTAGGCGAAAGTAAGTTACAATTCAGTACCCTATCCTAAAGCTTGCTGTTAGGAGGGAATCTGCAGCTTGCAGTGAAAGCGCTTCCAGAGGGGAGTCTAATGAGGGCAAACATTTGATGGTAGCAGCTTCCCTGCGGGAGATACTCTCTTTGTAAAAAAATCGCCTTATTAGGCGAAAGTAAGTTACAATTCAATACCCTATCCTAAAGCTTGCTGTTAGGAGGGAATCTGCAGCTTGCAGTGAAAGCGCTTCCAGAGGGGAGTCTAATGAGGGCAAACATTTGATGGTAGCAGCTTCCCTGCGGGAGATACTCTCTTTGCCAAAATCGCCTTATTAGGCGAAAGTAAGTTACAATTCAGTTCTCCAACCTAAAGCTTGCTGTTAGGAGGGAATCTGCAGCTTGCAGTGAAAGCGCTTCCAGAGGGGAGTCTAAGGAGGGCAAAAATTTGATGGTAGCAGCTTCCCTGCGGGAGATACTCTCTTTGCCAAAATCTCCTTATGAGCCGCAGTTAAGTTACAATTCAGTACCCTATCCTAAAGCTTGCTGTTAGGAAGGAATCTGCAGCTTGCAGTGAAAGCGCTTCCAGAGGGGAGTCTAATGAGGGCAAACATTTGATGGTAGCAGCTTCCCTGCGGGAGATAGTCTCTTTTCCATAATCGCATTATTAGGCGAAAGTAAGTTACAATTCAGTACCCTATCCTAAAGCTTGCTGTTAGGAGGGAATCTGCAGCTTGCAGTGAAAGCGCTTCCAGAGGGGAGTCTAATGAGGGCAAGCATTTGATGGTAGCAGCTTCCCTGCGGGATATATTCTCTTTGCCAAAATCGCCTTATTAGCCGCAGTTAAGGTACAATTCAGTACCCTATCCTAAAGCTTGCTGTTAGGAGGGAATCTGCAGCTTGCAGTGAAAGCGCTTCCAGAGGGGAGTGTAATGAGGGCAAACATTTTATGGTAGCAGCTTCCCTGCGGGAGATATTCTCTTTGCCAAAATCGCCTTATTAGTCGCAGTTAAGTTATAATTCAGTACCCTGTCCTACAGCTTGCTGGTAGGTGGGAATCTGCCGCTTGCAGTGAAAGCGCTTCCAGAGGGGAGTCTAATGAGGGAAACATTTGATGGTAGCAGCTTCCCTGCGGGAGATATTCTCTTTGCCAAAATCGCCTTATTAGCCGCAGTTAAGTTACAATTCAGTACCCTATCCTAAAGCTTGCTGTTAGGAGGGAATCTGCAGCTTGCAGTGAAAGCGCTTCCAGAGGGGAGTCTAATGAGGGCAAACATTTGATGGTAGCAGCTTCCCTGCGGGAGATACTCTCTTTGCCAAAATCGCCTTATTAGCCGCAGTTAAGTTACAATTCAGTACCGTATCCTAAAGCTTGCTGTTAGGAAGGAATCTGCAGCTTGCAGTGAAAGCGCTTCCAGAGGGGAGTTTAATGAGGGCAAACATTTGATGGTAGCAGCTTCCCTGCGGGAGATAGTCTCTTTGCCAAAATCGCATTATTAGGCGAAAGTAAGTTACAATTCAGTACCCTATCCTAAAGCTTGCTGTTAGGAGGGAATCTGCAGCTTGCAGTGAAAGCGCTTCCAGAGGGGAGTCTAATGAGGGCAAACATTTGATGGTAGCATCTTCCCTGCGGGAGATACTCTCTTTGCCAAAATCGCATTATTAGGCGAAAGTAAGATACAATTCAGTACCCTATCCTAAAGCTTGCTGTTAGGAGGGAATCTGCAGCTTGCAGTGAAAGCGCTTCCAGAGGGGAGTCTAATGAGGGCAAATATTTGATGGTAGCAGCTTCCCTGTGGAGATATTCTATTTGCCATAATCACCTTATTAGCCGCAGTTAAGTTACAATTCAGTACCCTATCCTAAAGCTTGCTGTTAGGAGGGAATCTGCAGCTTGCAGTGAAAGCGCTTCCAGAGGGGAGTCTAATGAGGGCAAACATTTGATGGTAGCAGCTTCCCTGCGGGAGATACTCTCTTTGCCAAAATCGCCTTATTAGGCGAAAGTAAGTTACAATTCAGTACTCCAACCTAAAGCTTGCTGTTAGGAGGGAATCTGCAGCTTGCAGTGAAAGCGCTTCCAGAGGGGAGTCTAACGAGGGCAAAAATTTGATGGTAGCATCTTCCCTGCGGGAGATACTCTCTTTGCCAAAATCTCCTTATGAGCCGCAGTTAAGTTACAATTCAGTACCCTATCCTAAAGCTTGCTGTTAGGAGGGAATCTGCAGCTTGCAGTGAAAGCGCTTCCAGAGGGGAGTCTAATGAGGGCAAACGTTTGATGGTAGCAGCTTCCCTGCGGGAGATATTCTCTTTGATAAAATCACATTATTAGGCGAAAGTAAGTTACAATTCAGTACCCTATCCTAAAGCTTGCTGTTAGGAGGGAATCTGCAGCTTGCAGTGAAAGCGCTTCCAGAGGGGAGTCTAATGAGGGCAAACATTTGATGGTAGCAGCTTCCCTGCGGGAGATACTCTCTTTGCCAAAATCGCTTTATTAGGCGAAAGTAAGTTACAATTCAGTACCCTATCCTAAAGCTTGCTGTTAGGAGGGAATCTGCAGCTTGCAGTGAAAGCGCTTCCAGAGGGGAGTCTAATGAGGGCAAATATTTGATGGTAGCAGCTTCCCTGCGGGAGATATTCTCTTTGCCAAAATCGCCTTATGAGCCGCAGTTAAGTTACAATTCAGTACCCTATCCTAAAGCTTGCTGTTAGGAGAGAATCTGCAGCTTGCAGTGAAAGCGCTTCCAGAGGGGAGTCTAATGAGGGCAAACATTTGATGGTAGAAGCTTCCCTGCGGGAGATACTCTCTTTGCCAAAATCGCATTATTAGGCGAAAGTAAGTTACAATTCAGTACCCTATCCTAAAGCTTGCTGTTAGGAGGGAATCTGCAGCTTGCAGTGAAAGCACTTCCAGAGGGGAGTCTAATGAGGACAAACATTTGATGGTAGCAGCTTCCCTGCGGGAGATACTCTCTTTGCCAAAATCGCATTATTAGGCGAAAGTAAGTTACAATTCAGTACCCTATCCTAAAGCTTGCTGTTAGGAGGGAATCTGCAGCTTGCAGTGAAAGCGCTTCCAGAGGGGAGTCTAATGAGGGCAAACATTTGATGGTAGCAGCTTCCCTGCGGGAGATACTCTCTTTGCCAAAATCGCATTATTTGCTGCAGTTGAGTTACAATTCAGTACCCTATCCTAAAGCTTGCTGTTAGGAGGGAATCTGCAGCTTGCAGTGAAAGCGCTTCCAGAGGGGAGTCTAATGAGGGCAAACATTTGATGGTAGCAGCTTCCCTGCGGGAGATACTCTCTTTGCCAGAATCGCATTATTAGGCGAAAGTAAGTTACAATTCAGTACCCTATCCTAAAGCTTGCTGTTAGGAAGGAATCTGCAGCTTGCAGTGAAAGCGCTTCCAGAGGGGAGTCTAATGAGGGCAAACATTTGATGGTAGCAGCTTCCCTGCGGGAGATAGTCTCTTTGCCAAAATCGCATTATTAGGCGAAAGTAAGTTACAATTCAGTACCCTATCCTAAAGCTTGCTGTTAGGAGGGAATCTGCAGCGTGCAGTGAAAGCGCTTCCAGAGGGTAGTCTAATGAGGGCAAACATTTGATGGTAGCAGCTTCCCTGCGGGAGATACTCTCTTTGCCAAAATCGCATTATTAGCCGCAGTTAAGATACAATTCAGTACCCTATCCTAAAGCTTGCTCTTAGGAGAGAATCTGCAGCTTGCAGTGAAAGCGCTTCCAGAGGGGAGTCTAATGAGGGCAAATATTTGATGGTAGCAGCTTCCCTGCGGGAGATACTCTCTTTGCCAAAATCGCATTATTAGCCGCAGTTAAGTTACAATTCAGTACCCTATCCTAAAGCTTGCTCTTAGGAGAGAATCTGCAGCTTGCAGTGAAAGCGCTTCCAGAGGGGAGTCTAATGAGGGCAAATATTTGATGGTAGCAGCTTCCCTGCGGGAGATACTCTCTTTGCCAAAATCGCATTATTAGGCGAAAGTAAGTTACAATTCAGTACCCTATCCTAAAGCTTGCTGTTAGGAGGGAATCTGCAGCTTGCAGTGAAAGCGCTTCCAGAGGGGAGTCTAATGAGGGCAAACATTTGATGGTAGCAGCTTCCCTGCGGGAGATACTCTCTTTGCTATAATCGCATTTTAGGCGAAAGTAAGTTACAATTCAGTACACTGTCCTACAGCTTTCTGTTAGGAGGGAATCTGCAGCTTGCAGTGAAAGCGCTTCCAGAGGGGAGTCTAATGAGGGCAAACATTTGATGGTAGCAGCTTCCCTGCGGGAGATACTCTCTTTGCCAAAATCGCCTTATTAGCCGCAGTTAAGTTACAATTCAGTACCCTATCCTAAAGCTTGCTGTTAGGAGGGAATCTGCAGCTTGCAGTGAAAGCGCTTCCAGAGGGGAGTCTAATGAGGGCAAATATTTGATGGTAGCAGCTTCCCTGCGGGAGATATTCTCTTTTCCAAAATCGCCTTATGAGCCGCAGTTAAGTTACAATTCAGTACCCTATCCTAAAGCTTGCTGTTAGGAGGGAATCTGCAGCTTGCAGTGAAAGCGCTTCCAGAGGGGAGTCTAATGAGGGCAAACATTTGATGGTAGCAGCTTCCCTGCGGGAGATACTCTCTTTGCCAAAATCGCATTATTAGGCGAAAGTAAGTTACAATTCAGTACCCTATCCTAAAGCTTGCTGTTAGGAGGGAATCTGCAGCTTGCAGTGAAAGCGCTTCCAGAGGGGAGTCTAATGAGGGCAAATATTTGATGGTAGCAGCTTCCCTGCGGGAGATATTCTCTTTGCCAAAATCGCCTTATGAGCCACAGTTAAGTTACAATTCAGTACCCTATCCTAAAGCTTGCTGTTAGGAGGGAATCTGCAGCTTGCAGTGAAAGCGCTTCCAGAGGGGAGTCTAATGAGGACAAACATTTGATGGTAGCAGCTTCCCTGCGGGAGATACTCTATTTGCCAATATCGCATTATTAGCCGCAGTTAAGATACAATTCAGTACCCTATCCTAAAGCTTGCTGTTAGGAGGGAATCTGCAGCTTGCAGTGAAAGCGCTTCCAGAGGGGAGTCTAATGAGGGCAAATATTTGATGGTAGCAGCTTCCCTGCGGGAGATATTCTCTTTTCCAAAATCGCCTTATGAGCCGCAGTTAAGTTACAATTCAGTACCCTATCCTAAAGCTTGCTGTTAGGAGGGAATCTGCAGCTTGCAGTGAAAGCGCTTCCAGAGGGGAGTCTAATGAGGGCAAACATTTGATGGTAGCAGCTTCCCTGCGGGAGATACTCTCTTTGCCAAAATCGCATTATTAGGCGAAAGTAAGTTACAATTCAGTACCCTATCCTAAAGCTTGCTGTTAGGAGGGAATCTGCAGCTTGCAGTGAAAGCGCTTCCAGAGGGGAGTCTAATGAGGGCAAATATTTGATGGTAGCAGCTTCCCTGCGGGAGATATTCTCTTTGCCAAAATCGCCTTATGAGCCACAGTTAAGTTACAATTCAGTACCCTATCCTAAAGCTTGCTGTTAGGAGGGAATCTGCAGCTTGCAGTGAAAGCGCTTCCAGAGGGGAGTCTAATGAGGACAAACATTTGATGGTAGCAGCTTCCCTGCGGGAGATACTCTATTTGCCAATATCGCATTATTAGCCGCAGTTAAGATACAATTCAGTACCCTATCCTAAAGCTTGCTGTTAGGAGGGAATCTGCAGCTTGCAGTGAAAGCGCTTCCAGAGGGGAGTCTAATGAGGGCAAACATTTGATGGTAGCAGCTTCCCTGCGGGAGATACTCTCTTTGCCAAAATCGCCTTATTAGCCGCAGTTAAGTTACAATTCAGTACCCTATCCTAAAGCTTGCTGTTAGGAGGGAATCTGCAGCTTGCAGTGAAAGCGCTTCCAGAGGGGAGTCTAATGAGGGCAAACATTTGATGGTAGCAGCTTCCCTGCGGGAGATACTCTCTTTGCCAAAATCGCATTATTAGGCGAAATTAAGTTACAATTCAGTACCCTTTCCTAAAGCTTGTTGTTAGGAGGGAATCTGCAGCTTGCAGTGAAAGTGCTTCCAGAGGGGAGTCTAATGAGGGCAAACATTTGATGGTAGCAGCTTCCCTGCGGGAGATACTCTCTTTGCCAAAATCGCATTATTAGCCGCCGTTAAGATACAATTCAGTACACTATCCTAAAGCTTGCTGTTAGGAGGGAATCTGCAGCTTGCAGTGAAAGCGCTTCCAGAGGGGAGTCTAATGAGGGCAAACATTTGATGGTAGCAGCTTCCCTGCGGGAGATACTCTCTTTGCCATAATCGCATTATTAGGCAAAAGTAAGTTACAATTCAGTACCCTATCCTAAAGCTTGCTGTTAGGAGGGAATCTGCAGCTTGCAGTGAAAGCGCTTCCAGAGGGGAGTCTAATGAGGGCAAACATTTGATGGTAGCAGCTTCCCTGCGGGAGATACTCTCTTTGCCAAAATCGCATTATTAGGCGAAAGTAAGTTACAATTAAGTACCCTATCCTAAAGCTTGCTGTTAGGAGGGAATCTGCAGCTTGCAGTGAAAGCGCTTCCAGAGGGGAGTCTAATGAGGGCAAACATTTGATGGTAGCAGCTTCCCTGCGGGAGATACTCTCTTTGCCAAAATCGCATTATTAGCCGCAGTTAAGTTACAATTCAGTACCCTATCCTAAAGCTTGCTGTTAGGAGGGAATCTGCAGCTTGCAGTGAAAGCGCTTCCAGAGGGGAGTCTAATGAGGGCAAATATTTGATGGTAGCAGCTTCCCTGCGGGAGATACTCTCTTTGCCAAAATCGCATTATTAGGCGAAAGTAAGTTACAATTCAGTACCCTATCCTAAAGCTTGCTGTTAGGAAGGAATCTGCAGCTTGCAGTGAAAGCGCTTCCAGAGGGGAGTCTAATGAGGGCAAACATTTGATGGTAGCAGCTTCCCTGCGGGAGATACTCTCTTTGCCAAAATCGCCTTATTAGCCGCAGTTAAGTTACAATTCAGTACCCTATCCTAAAGCTTGCTGTTAGGAGGGAATCTGCAGCTTGCAGTGAAAGCGCTTCCAGAGGGGAGTCTAATGAGGGCAAATATTTGATGGTAGCAGCTTCCCTGCGGGAGATATTCTCTTTTCCAAAATCGCCTTATGAGCCGCAGTTAAGTTACAATTCAGTACCCTATCCTAAAGCTTGCTGTTAAGAGGGAATCTGCAGCTTGCAGTGAAAGCGCTTCCAGAGGGGAGTCTAATGAGGGCAAACATTTGATGGTAGCAGCTTCCCTGCGGGAGATACTCTCTTTGCCAAAATCGCATTATTAGGCGAAAGTAAGTTACAATTCAGTACCCTTTCCTAAAGCTTGTTGTTAGGAGGGAATCTGCAGCTTGCAGTGAAAGTGCTTCCAGAGGGGAGTCTAATGAGGGCAAACATTTGATGGTAGCAGCTTCCCTGCGGGAGATACTCTCTTTGCCAAAATCGCATTATTAGCCGCCGTTAAGATACAATTCAGTACACTATCCTAAAGCTTGCTGTTAGGAGGGAATCTGCAGCTTGCAGTGAAAGCGCTTCCAGAGGGGAGTCTAATGAGGGCAAACATTTGATGGTAGCAGCTTCCCTGCGGGAGATACTCTCTTTGCCAAAATCGCTTTATTAGGCGAAAGTAAGTTACAATTCAGTACCCTATCCTAAAGCTTGCTGTTAGGAAGGAATCTGCAGCTTGCAGTGAAAGCGCTTCCAGAGGGGAGTCTAATGAGGGCAAACATTTGATGGTAGCAGCTTCCCTGCGGGAGATACTCTCTTTGCCAAAATCGCATTATTAGGCGAAAGTAAGTTACAATTCAGTACACTGTCCTACAGCTTGCTGTTAGGAGGGAATCTGCAGCTTGCAGTGAAAGCGCTTCCAGAGGGGAGTCTAATGAGGGCAAACATTTGATGGTAGCAGCTTCCCTGCGGGAGATACTCTCTTTGCCAAAATCACCTTTTTAGCCGCAGTTAAGATACAATTCAGTACCCTATCCTAAAGCTTGCTGTTAGGAGGGAATCTGCAGCTTGCAGTGAAAGCGCTTCCAGAGGGGAGTCTAATGAGGGCAAACATTTGATGGTAGCAGCTTCCCTGCGGGAGATATTCTCTTTGCCATAATCGCATTATTAGGCGAAAGTAAGATACAATTCAGTACCCTATCCTAAAGCTTGCTGTTAGGAGGGAATCTGCAGGTTGCAGTGAAAGCGCTTCCAGAGGGGAGTCTAATGAGGGCAAACATTTGATGGTAGCAGCTTCCCTGCGGGAGATACTCTCTTTGCCAAAATCGCATTATTAGGCGAAAGTAAGTTACAATTCAGTACCCTATCCTAAAGCTTGCTGTTAGGAGGGAATCTGCAGCTTGCAGTGAAAGCGCTTCCAGAGGGGAGTCTAATGAGGACAAACATTTGATGGTAGCAGCTTCCCTGCGGGAGATACTCTCTTTGCCAAAATCGCCTTATTAGCCGCAATTAAGTTACAATTCAGTACCTTATCCTAAAGCTTGCTGTTAGGAGGGAATCTGCCGCTTGCAGTGAAAGCGCTTCCAGAGGGGAGTCTAATGAGGGCAAACATTTGATGGTAGCAGCTTCCCTGCGGGAGATACTCTCTTTGCCAAAATCACCTTATTAGCCGCAGGTAAGTTACAATTCAGTACCCTATCCTAAAGCTTGCTGTTAGGAGGGAATCTGCAGCTTGCAGTGAAAGCGCTTCCAGAGGGGAGTCTAATGAGGGCAAACATTTGATGGTAGCAGCTTCCCTGCGGGAGATATTCTCTTTGCCATAATCGCATTATTAGGCGAAAGTAAGTTACAATTCAGTACCCTATCCTAAAGCTTGCTGTTAGGAGGGAATCTGCAGCTTGCAGTGAAAGCGCTTCCAGAGGGGAGTCTAATGAGGGCAAACATTTGATGGTAGCAGCTTCCCTGCGGGAGATATTCTCTTTGCCAAAATCGCATTATTAGGCGAAAGTAAGTTACAATTCAGTACCCTATCCTAAAGCTTGCTGTTAGGAGGGAATCTGCAGCTTGCAGTGAAAGCGCTTCCAGAGGGGAGTCTAATGAGGACAAACATTTGATGGTAGCAGCTTCCCTGCGGGAGATACTCTCTTTGCCAAAATCGCATTATTAGCCGCAGTTAAGTTACAATTCAGTACCCTATCCTAAAGCTTGCTGTTAGGAGGGAATCTGCCGCTTGCAGTGAAAGCGCTTCCAGAGGGGAGTCTAATGAGGGCAAACATTTGATGGTAGCAGCTTCCCTGCGGGAGATATTCTCTTTGCCAAAATCGCCTTATTAGACGCAGTTAAGTTACAATTCAGTACCCTGTCCTACAGCTTGCTGTTAGGTGGGAATCTGCAGCTTGCAGTGAAAGCGCTTCCAGAGGGGAGTCTAATGAGGGCAAACATTTGATGGTAGCAGCTTCCCTGCGGGAGATATTCTCTTTGCCAAAATCGCCTTATTAGACTCAGTTATGTTACAATTCAGTACACTGTCCTACAGCTTGCTGTTAGGTGGGAATCTGCCGCTTGCAGTGAAATCGCTTCCAGAGGGGAGTCTAATGAGGGAAACATTTGATGGTAGCAGCTTCCCTGCGGGAGATATTCTCTTTGCCAAAATCGCATTATTAGGTGAAAGTAAGTTACAATTCAGTACCCTATCCTAAAGCTTGCTGTTAGGAGGGAATCTGCAGCTTGCAGTGAAAGCGCTTCCAGAGGGGAGTCTAATGAGGGCAAACATTTGATGGTAGCAGCTTCCCTGCGGGAGATACTCTCTTTGCCAAAATCGCCTTATTAGCCGCAGTTAAGTTACAATTCAGTACACTATCCTAAAGCTTGCTGTTAGGAGGGAATCTGCAGCTTGCAGTGAAAGCGCTTCCAGAGGGGAGTCTAATGAGGGCAAGTATTTGATGGAAGCAGCTTCCCTGCGGGAGATATTCTCTTTGCCAAAATCTCCTTATGAGCCGCAGTGAAGTTACAATTCAGTACACTATCCTAAAACTTGCTGTTAGGAGGGAATCTGCAGCTTGCAGTGAAAGCGCTTCCAGAGGGGAGTCTAACGAGGGCAAACATTTGATGGATGCAGCTTCCCTGCGGGAGATACTCTCTTTTCCAAAATCGCATTATTAGGCGAAAGGAAGTTACAATTCAGTACCCTATCCTAAAGCTTGCTGTTAGGAGGGAATCTGCAGCTTGCAGTGAAAGCGCTTCCAGAGGGGAGTCTAATGAGGGCAAACATTTGATGGTAGCAGCTTCCCTGCGGGAGATAGTCTCTTTGCCAAAATCGCATTATTAGGCGAAAGTAAGTTTCAATTCAGTACCCTATCCTAAAGCTTGCTGTTAGGAGGGAATCTGCAGCTTGCAGTGAAAGCGCTTCCAGATGGGAGTTTAATGAGGGCAAACATTTGATGGTAGCAGCTTCCCTGCGGGAGATAGTCTCTTTGCCAAAATCGCATTATTAGGCGAAAGTAAGTTTCAATTCAGTACCCTATCCTAAAGCTTGCTGTTAGGAAGGAATCTGCAGCTTGCAGTGAAAGCGCTCCCAGAGGGGAGTCTAATGAGGGCAAACATTTGATGGTAGCAGCTTCCCTGCGGGAGATAGTCTCTTTGCCAAAATCGCATTATTAGGCGAAAGTAAGTTTCAATTCAGTACACTATCCTAAAGCTTGCTGTTAGGAAGGAATCTGCAGCTTGCAGTGAAAGCGCTTCCAGAGGGGAGTCTAATGAGGGCAAACATTTGATGGTAGCAGCTTCCCTGCGGGAGATACTCTCTTTGCCAAAATAGCATTATTAGGCGAAAGTAAGTTACAATTCAGTACCCTATCCTAAAGCTTGCTGTTAGGAGGGAATCTGCAGCTTGCAGTGAAAGCGCTTCCAGAGGGGAGTCTAATGAGGGCAAACATTTGATGGTAGTAGCTTCCCTGCGGGATATATTCTCTTTGCCAAAATCGCATTATTAGCCGCAGTTAAGTTACAATTCAGTACCCTATCCTAAAGCTTGCTGTTAGGAGGGAATCTGCAGCTTGCAGTGAAAGCGCTTCCAGAGGGGAGTCTAATGAGGGCAAATATTTGATGGTAGCAGCTTCCCTGCGGGAGATACTCTCTTTGCCAAAATCGCATTATTAGGCGAAAGTAAGTTACAATTCAGTACCCTATCCTAAAGCTTGCTGTTAGGAGGGAATCTGCAGCTTGCAGTGAAAGCGCTTCCAGAGGGGAGTCTAATGAGGGCAAACATTTGATGGTAGCAGCTTCCCTGCGGGATATATTCTCTTTGCCAAAATCGCCTTATTAGCCGCAGTTAAGGTACAATTCAGTACCCTATCCTAAAGCTTGCTGTTAGGAGGGAATCTGCAGCTTGCAGTGAAAGCGCTTCCAGAGGGGAGTCTAATGAGGGCAAACATTTGATGGTAGCAGCTTCCCTGCGGGAGATACTCTCTTTGCCAAAATCGCCTTATTAGCCGCAGTTAAGTTACAATTCAGTACCCTATCCTAAAGCTTGCTGTTAGGAGGGAATCTGCAGCTTGCAGTGAAAGCGCTTCCAGAGGGGAGTCTAATGAGGGCAAATATTTGATGGTAGCATCTTCCCTGCGGGATATATTCTCTTTGCCAAAATCGCCTTATTAGCCGCAGTTAAGTTACAATTCAGTACCCTATCCTAAAGCTTGCTGTTAGGAGGGAATCTGCAGCTTGCAGTGAAAGCGCTTCCAGAGGGGAGTCTAATGAGGGCAAATATTTGATGGTAGCAGCTTCCCTGCGGGAGATATTCTCTTTGCCAAAATCTCCTTATGAGTCGCAGTTAAGTTACAAATCAGTACCCTATCCTAAAGCTTTCTGTTAGGAGGGAATATGCAGCTTGCAGTGAAAGCGCTTCCAGAGGGGAGTCTAATGAGGGCAAACATTTGATGGTAGCAGCTTCCCTGCGGGAGATACTCTCTTTGCCAAAATCGCCTTATTAGCCGCAGTT
This sequence comes from Phaenicophaeus curvirostris, assembly GCF_032191515.1. Lineage (NCBI taxonomy): Eukaryota > Metazoa > Chordata > Aves > Cuculiformes > Cuculidae > Phaenicophaeus > Phaenicophaeus curvirostris. Next base: position 622,045 of record NW_027206702.1, read on the forward strand.
AAGTTTCAATTCAGTACACTATCCTAAAGCTTGGTGTTAGGAGGGAATCTGCAGCTTGCAGTGAAAGCGCTTCCAGGGAGGAGTCTAATGAGGGCAAGTATTTGATGGAAGCAGCTTCCCTGCGGGAGATATTCTCTTTGCCAAAATCTCCTTATGAGCCGCAGTTAAGTTACAATTCAGTACACTATCCTAAAGCTTGCTGTTAGGAGGGAATCTGCAGCTTGCAGTGAAAGCGCTTCCAGAGGGGAGTCTAACGAGGGCAAACATTTGATGGTAGCAGCTTCCCTGCGGGAGATACTCTCTTTTCCAAAATCGCATTATTAGGCGAAAGTAAGTTTCAATTCAGTACCCTATCCTAAAGCTTGCTGTTAGGAGGGAATCTGCAGCTTGCAGTGAAAGCGCTTCCAGAGGGAAGTCTAATGAGGGCAAACATTTGATGGTAGCAGCTTCCCTGCGGGAGATAGTCTCTTTGCCAAAATCTCATTATTAGGCGAAAGTAAGTTTCAATTCAGTACCCTATCCTAAAGCTTGCTGTTAGGAGGGAATCTGCAGCTTGCAGTGAAAGCGCTTCCAGAGGGGAGTCTAATGAGGGCAAACATTTGATGGTAGCAGCTTCCCTGCGGGAGATAGTCTCTTTGCCAAAATCGCATTATTAGGCGAAAGTAAGTTTCAATTCAGTACCCTATCCTAAAGCTTGCTGTTAGGAAGGAATCTGCAGCTTGCAGTGAAAGCGCTTCCAGAGGGGAGTCTAATGAGGGCAAACATTTGATGGTAGCAGCTTCCCTGCGGGAGATAGTCTCTTTGCCAAAATCGCATTATTAGGCGAAAGTAACTTTCAATTCAGTACCCTATCCTAAAGCTTGCTGTTAGGAGGGAATCTGCAGCTTGCAGTGAAAGCGCTTCCAGAGGGGAGTCTAATGAGGGCAAACATTTGATGGTAGCAGCTTCCCTGCGGGAGATATTCTCTTTGCCAAAATCGCCTTTTTAGCCGCAGTTAAGTTACAATTCAGTACCCTATCCTAAAGCTTGCTGTTAGGAGGGAATCTGCAGCTTGCAGTGAAAGCGCTTCCAGAGGGTAGTCTAATGAGGGCAAATATTTGATGGTAGCAGCTTCCCTGCGGGAGATACTCTCTTTGCCAAAATCGCATTATTAGGCGAAAGTAAGTTACAATTCAGTACCCTATCCTAAAGCTTGCTGTTAGGAGGGAATCTGCAGCTTGCAGTGAAAGCGCTTCCAGAGGGGAGTCTAATGAGGGCAAACATTTGATGGTAGCAGCTTCCCTGCGGGATATATTCTCTTTGCCAAAATCGCCTTATTAGCCGCAGTTAAGGTACAATTCAGTACCCTATCCTAAAGCTTGCTGTTAGGAGGGAATCTGCAGCTTGCAGTGAAAGCGCTTCCAGAGGGGAGTCTAATGAGGGCAAACATTTGATGGTAGCAGCTTCCCTGCGGGAGATACTCTCTTTGCCAAAATCGCCTTATTAGCTGCAGTTAAGTTACAATTCAGTACCCTATCCTAAAGCTTGCTGTTAGGAGGGAATCTGCAGCTTGCAGTGAAAGCGCTTCCAGAGGGGAGTCTAATGAGGGCAAATATTTGATGGTAGCAGCTTCCCTGCGGGATATATTCTCTTTGCCATAATCGCCTTATTAGCCGCAGTTAAGTTACAATTCAGTACCCTATCCTAAAGCTTGCTGTTAGGAGGGAATCTGCAGCTTGCAGTGAAAGCGCTTCCAGAGGGGAGTCTAATGAGGGCAAATATTTGATGGTAGCAGCTTCCCTGCGGGATATATTCTCTTTGCCAAAATCGCCTTATTAGCCGCAGTTAAGTTACAATTCAGTACCCTATCCTAAAGCTTGCTGTTAGGAGGGAATCTGCAGCTTGCAGTGAAAGCGCTTCCAGAGGGGAGTCTAATGAGGGCAAATATTTGATGGTAGCAGCTTCCCTGCGGTAGATATTCTCTTTGCCAAAATCTCCTTATGAGTCGCAGTTGAGTTACAAATCAGTACCCTATCCTAAAGCTTTCTGTTAGGAGGGAATCTGCAGCTTGCAGTGAAAGCGCTTCCAGAGGGGAGTCTAATGAGGGCAAACATTTGATGGTAGCAGCTTCCCTGCGGGAGATACTCTCTTTTCCAAAATCGCATTATTAGGCGAAAGTAAGTTTCAATTCAGTACCCTATCCTAAAGCTTGCTGTTAGGAGGGAATCTGCAGCTTGCAGTGAAAGCGCTTCCAGAGGGGAGTGTAATGAGGGCAAACATTTGATGGTAGCAGCTTCCCTGCGGGAGATAGTCTCTTTGCCAAAATCGCATTATTAGGCGAAAGTAAGTTTCAATTCAGTACCCTATCCTAAAGCTTGCTGTTAGGAGGGAATCTGCAGCTTGCAGTGAAAGCGCTTCCAGAGGGGAGTTTAATGAGGGCAAACATTTGATGGTAGCAGCTTCCCTGCGGGAGATAATCTCTTTGCCAAAATCGCATTATTAGGCGAAAGTAAGTTTCAATTCAGTACACTATCCTAAAGCTTGCTGTTAGGAAGGAATCTGCAGCTTGCAGTGAAAGCGCTTCCAGAGGGGAGTCTAATGAGGGCAAACATTTGATGGTAGTAGCTTCCCTGCGGGATATATTCTCTTTGCGAAAATCGCCTTATTAGCCGCAGTTAAGGTACAATTCAGTACCCTATCCTAAAGCTTGCTGTTAGGAGGGAATCTGCAGCTTGCAGTGAAAGCGCTTCCAGAGGGGAGTCTAATGAGGGCAAACATTTGATGGTAGCAGCTTCCCTGCGGGAGATACTCTCTTTGCCAAAATCGCCTTATTAGCCGCAGTTAAGTTACAATTCAGTACCCTATCCTAAAGCTTGCTGTTAGGAGGGAATCTGCAGCTTGCTGTGAAAGCGCTTCCAGAGGGGAGTCTAATGAGGGCAAATATTTGATGGTAGCAGCTTCCCTGCGGGATATATTCTCTTTGCCAAAATCGCCTTATTAGCCGCAGTTAAGTTACAATTCAGTACCCTATCCTAAAGCTTGCTGTTAGGAGGGAATCTGCAGCTTGCAGTGAAAGCGCTTCCAGAGGGGAGTCTAATGAGGGCAAATATTTGATGGTAGCAGCTTCCCTGCGGGAGATATTCTCTTTGCCAAAATCTCCTTATGAGTCGCAGTTAAGTTACAAATCAGTACCCTATCCTAAAGCTTTCTGTTAGGAGGGAATCTGCAGCTTGCAGTGAAAGCGCTTCCAGAGGGGAGTCTAATGAGGGCAAACATTTGATGGTAGCAGCTTCCCTGCGGGAGATACTCTCTTTGCCAAAATCGCCTTATTAGCCGCAGTTAAGTTACAATTCAGTACACTATCCTAAAGCTTGGTGTTAGGAGGGAATCTGCAGCTTGCAGTGAAAGCGCTTCCAGAGGGGAGTCTAATGAGGGCAAGTATTTGATGGAAGCAGCTTCCCTGCGGGAGATATTCTCTTTGCCAAAATCTCCTTATGAGCCGCAGTTAAGTTACAATTCAGTACACTATCCTAAAACTTGCTGTTAGGAGGGAATCTGCAGCTTGCAGTGAAAGCGCTTCCAGAGGGGAGTCTAACGAGGGCAAACATTTGATGGTAGCAGCTTCCCTGCGGGAGATACTCTCTTTTCCAAAATCGCATTATTAGGCGAAAGTAAGTTTCAATTCAGTACCCTATCCTAAAGCTTGCTGTTAGGAGGGAATCTGCAGCTTGCAGTGAAAGTGCTTCCAGAGGGGAGTCTAATGAGGGCAAACATTTGATGGTAGCAGCTTCCCTGCGGGAGATAGTCTCTTTGCCAAAATCGCATTATTAGGCGAAAGTAAGTTTCAATTCAGTACCCTATCCTAAAGCTTGCTGTTAGGAGGGAATCTGCAGCTTGCAGTGAAAGCGCTTCCAGAGGGGAGTCTAATGAGGGCAAACATTTGATGGTAGCAGCTTCCCTGCGGGAGATAGTCTCTTTGCCAAAATCGCCTTATTAGGCGAAAGTAAGTTTCAATTCAGTACCCTATCCTAAAGCTTGCTGTTAGGAGGGAATCTGCAGCTTGCAGTGAAAGCGCTTCCAGAGGGGAGTCTAATGAGGGCAAACATTTGATGGTAGCAGCTTCCCTGCGGGAGATACTCTCTTTGCCAAAATCGCATTATTAGGCGAAAGTAAGTTACAATTCAGTACCCTATCCTAAAGCTTGCTGTTAGGAGGGAATCTGCAGCTTGCAGTGAAAGCGCTTCCAGAGGGGAGTCTAATGAGGGCAAACATTTGATGGTAGCAGCTTCCCTGCGGGATATATTCTCTTTGCCAAAATCGCCTTATTAGCCGCACTTAAGGTACAATTCAGTACCCTATCCTAAAGCTTGCTGTTAGGAGGGAATCTGCAGCTTGCAGTGAAAGCGCTTCCAGAGGGGAGTCTAATGAGGGCAAACATTTGATGGTAGCAGCTTCCCTGCGGGAGATACTCTCTTTGCCAAAATCGCCTTATTAGCTGCAGTTAAGTTACAATTCAGTACCCTATCCTAAAGCTTGCTGTTAGGAGGGAATCTGCAGCTTGCAGTGAAAGCGCTTCCAGAGGGGAGTCTAATGAGGGCAAATATTTGATGGTAGCAGCTTCCCTGCGGGATATATTCTCTTTGCCAAAATCGCCTTATTAGCCGCAGTTAAGTTACAATTCAGTACCCTATCCTAAAGCTTGCTGTTAGGAGGGAATCTGCAGCTTGCAGTGAAAGCGCTTCCAGAGGGGAGTCTAATGAGGGCATATATTTGATGGTAGCAGCTTCCCTGCGGGAGAGAGTCTCTTTGCCAAAATCGCATTATTAGGCGAAAGTAAGTTACAATTCAGTACCCTATCCTAAAGCTTGCTGTTAGGAGGGAATCTGCAGCTTGCAGTGAAAGCGCTTCCAGAGGGGAGTCTAATGAGGGCAAACATTTGATGGTAGCAGCTTCCCTGCGGGAGATACTCTCTTTGCGAAAATCGCCTTATTAGGCGAAAGTAAGTTACAATTCAGTACCCTATCCTAAAGCTTGCTGTTAGGAGGGAATCTGCAGCTTGCAGTGAAAGCGCTTCCAGAGGGGAGTCTAATGAGGGCAAGTATTTGATGGAAGCAGCTTCCCTGCGGGAGATATTCTCTTTGCCAAAATCTTCTTATGAGCCGCAGTTAAGTTACAATTCAGTACACTATCCTAAAACTTGCTGTTAGGAGGGAATCTGCAGCTTGCAGTGAAAGCGCTTCCAGAGGGGAGTCTAACGAGGGCAAAGATTTGATGGTAGCAGCTTCCCTGCGGGAGATACTCTCTTTTCCAAAATCGCATTATTAGGCGAAAGTAAGTTTCAATTCAGTACCCTATCCTAAAGCTTGCTGTTAGGAGGGAATCTGCAGCTTGCAGTGAAAGTGCTTCCAGAGGGGAGTCTAATGAGGGCAAACATTTGATGGTAGCAGCTTCCCTGCGGGAGATAGTCTCTTTGCCAAAATCGCATTATTAGGCGAAAGTAAGTTTCAATTCAGTACCCTATCCTAAAGCTTGCTGTTAGGAGGGAATCTGCAGCTTGCAGTGAAAGCGCTTCCAGAGGGGAGTCTAATGAGGGCAAACATTTGATGGTAGCAGCTTCCCTGCGGGAGATAGTCTCTTTGCCAAAATCGCCTTATTAGGCGAAAGTAAGTTTCAATTCAGTACCCTATCCTAAAGCTTGCTGTTAGGAGGGAATCTGCAGCTTGCAGTGAAAGCGCTTCCAGAGGGGAGTCTAATGAGGGCAAACATTTGATGGTAGCAGCTTCCCTGCGGGAGATACTCTCTTTGCCAAAATCGCATTATTAGGCGAAAGTAAGTTACAATTCAGTACCCTATCCTAAAGCTTGCTGTTAGGAGGGAATCTGCAGCTTGCAGTGAAAGCGCTTCCAGAGGGGAGTCTAATGAGGGCAAACATTTGATGGTAGCAGCTTCCCTGCGGGATATATTCTCTTTGCCAAAATCGCCTTATTAGCCGCACTTAAGGTACAATTCAGTACCCTATCCTAAAGCTTGCTGTTAGGAGGGAATCTGCAGCTTGCAGTGAAAGCGCTTCCAGAGGGGAGTCTAATGAGGGCAAACATTTGATGGTAGCAGCTTCCCTGCGGGAGATACTCTCTTTGCCAAAATCGCCTTATTAGCTGCAGTTAAGTTACAATTCAGTACCCTATCCTAAAGCTTGCTGTTAGGAGGGAATCTGCAGCTTGCAGTGAAAGCGCTTCCAGAGGGGAGTCTAATGAGGGCAAATATTTGATGGTAGCAGCTTCCCTGCGGGATATATTCTCTTTGCCAAAATCGCCTTATTAGCCGCAGTTAAGTTACAATTCAGTACCCTATCCTAAAGCTTGCTGTTAGGAGGGAATCTGCAGCTTGCAGTGAAAGCGCTTCCAGAGGGGAGTCTAATGAGGGCATATATTTGATGGTAGCAGCTTCCCTGCGGGAGAGAGTCTCTTTGCCAAAATCGCATTATTAGGCGAAAGTAAGTTACAATTCAGTACCCTATCCTAAAGCTTGCTGTTAGGAGGGAATCTGCAGCTTGCAGTGAAAGCGCTTCCAGAGGGGAGTCTAATGAGGGCAAACATTTGATGGTAGCAGCTTCCCTGCGGGAGATACTCTCTTTGCGAAAATCGCCTTATTAGGCGAAAGTAAGTTACAATTCAGTACCCTATCCTAAAGCTTGCTGTTAGGAGGGAATCTGCAGCTTGCAGTGAAAGCGCTTCCAGAGGGGAGTCTAATGAGGGCAAGTATTTGATGGAAGCAGCTTCCCTGCGGGAGATATTCTCTTTGCCAAAATCTTCTTATGAGCCGCAGTTAAGTTACAATTCAGTACACTATCCTAAAACTTGCTGTTAGGAGGGAATCTGCAGCTTGCAGTGAAAGCGCTTCCAGAGGGGAGTCTAACGAGGGCAAACATTTGATGGTAGCAGCTTCCCTGCGGGAGATACTCTCTTTTCCAAAATCGCATTATTAGGCGAAAGTAAGTTACAATTCAGTACCCTATCCTAAAGCTTGCTGTTAGGAAGGAATCTGCAGCTTGCAGTGAAAGCGCTTCCAGAGGGGAGTCTAATGAGGGCAAACATTTGATGGTAGCAGCTTCCCTGCGGGAGATAGTCTCTTTGCCAAAATCGCATTATTAGGCGAAAGTAAGTTTCAATTCAGTACCCTATCCTAAAGCTTGCTGTTAGGAGGGAATCTGCAGCTTGCAGTGAAAGCGCTTCCAGAGGGGAGTCTAATGAGGGCAAACATTTGATGGTAGCAGCTTCCCTGCGGGAGATAGTCTCTTTGCCAAAATCGCATTATTAGGCGAAAGTAAGATTCAATTCAGTACCCTATCCTAAAGCTTGCTGTTAGGAAGGAATCTGCAGCTTGCAGTGAAAGCGCTTCCAGAGGGGAGTCTAATGAGGGCAAACATTTGATGGTAGCAGCTTCCCTGCGGGAGATAGTCTCTTTGCCAAAATCGCATTATTAGGCGAAAGTAACTTTCAATTCAGTACCCTATCCTAAAGCTTGCTGTTAGGAGGGAATCTGCAGCTTGCAGTGAAAGCGCTTCCAGAGGGGAGTCTAATGAGTGCAAACATTTGATGGTAGCAGCTTCCCTGCGGGATATATTCTCTTTGCCAAAATCGCCTCTTTAGCCGCAGTTAAGTTACAATTCAGTACCCTATCCTAAAGCTTGCTGTTAGGAGGGAATCTGCAGCTTGCAGTGAAAGCGCTTCCAGAGGGGAGTCTAATGAGGGCAAATATTTGATGGTAGCAGCTTCCCTGCGGGAGATACTCTCTTTGCCAAAATCGCATTATTAGGCGAAAGTAAGTTACAATTCAGTACCCTATCCTAAAGCTTGCTGTTAGGAGGGAATCTGCAGCTTGCCGTGAAAGCGCTTCCAGAGGGGAGTCTAATGAGGGCAAACATTTGATGGTAGCAGCTTCCCTGCGGGATATATTCTCTTTGCCAAAATCGCCTTATTAGCCGCAGTTAAGGTACAATTCAGTACCCTATCCTAAAGCTTGCTGTTAGGAGGGAATCTGCAGCTTGCAGTGAAAGCGCTTCCAGAGGGGAGTCTAATGAGGGCAAACATTTGATGGTAGCAGCTTCCCTGCGGGAGATACTCTCTTTGCCAAAATCGCCTTATTAGCCGCAGTTAAGTTACAATTCAGTACCCTATCCTAAAGCTTGCTGTTAGGAGGGAATCTGCAGCTTGCAGTGAAAGCGCTTCCAGAGGGGAGTCTAATGAGGGCAAATATTTGATGGTAGCAGCTTCCCTGCGGGATATATTCTCTTTGCCAAAATCGCCTTATAAGCCGCAGTTAAGTTACAATTCAGTACCCTATCCTAAAGCTTGCTGTTAGGAGGGAATCTGCAGCTTGCAGTGAAAGCGCTTCCAGAGGGGAATCTAATGAGGGCAAATATTTGATGGTAGCAGCTTCCCTGCGGGAGATACTCTCTTTGCCAAAATCGCATTATTAGGCGAAAGTAAGTTACAATTCAGTACCCTATCCTAAAGCTTGCTGTTAGGAGGGAATCTGCAGCTTGCAGTGAAAGCGCTTCCAGAGGGGAGTCTAATGAGGGCAAACATTTGATGGTAGCAGCTTCCCTGCGGGAGATAGTCTCTTTGCCAAAATCGCATTATTAGGCGAAAGTAAGTTACAATTCAGTACCCTATCCTAAAGCTTGCTGTTAGGAAGGAATCTGCAGCTTGCAGTGAAAGCGCTTCCAGAGGGGAGTCTAATGAGGGCAAACATTTGATGGTAGCAGCTTCCCTGCGGGAGATACTCTCTTTGCCAAAATCGCATTATTAGGTGAAAGTAAGTTACAATTCAGTACCCTATCCTAAAGCTTGCTGTTAGGAGGGAATCTGCAGCTTGCAGTGAAAGCGCTTCCAGAGGGGAGTCTAATGAGGGCAAACATTTGATGGTAGCAGCTTCCCTGCGGGAGATATTCTCTTTGCAAAAATCGCATTATTAGGCGAAAGTAAGATACAATTCAGTACCCTGTCCTACAGCTTGCTGTTAGGTGGGAATCTGCAGCTTGCAGTGAAAGCGCTTCCAGAGGGGAGTCTAATGAGGGCAAACATTTGATGGTAGCAGCTTCCCTGCGGGAGATATTCTCTTTGCCAATATCGCATTATTAGACTCAGTTATGTTACAATTCAGTACACTGTCCTACAGCTTGCTGTTAGGTGGGAATCTGCCGCTTGCAGTGAAATCGCTTCCAGAGGGGAGTCTAATGAGGGAAACATTTGATGGTAGCAGCTTCCCTGCGGGAGATATTCTCTTTGCCAAAATCGCATTATTAGGCGAAAGTAAGTTACAATTCAGTACCCTATCCTAAAGCTTGCTGTTAGGAGGGAATCTGCAGCTTGCAGTGAAAGTGCTTCCAGAGGGGAGTCTAATGAGGGCAAACATTTGATGGTAGCAGCTTCCCTGCGGGAGATACTCTCTTTGCCAAAATCGCATTATTAGGCGAAAGTAAGTTACAATTCAGTACCCTATCCTAAAGCTTGCTGTTAGGAGGGAATCTGCAGCTTGCAGTGAAAGCGCTTCCAGAGGGGAGTCTAATGAGGGCAAGTATTTGATGGTAGCAGCTTCCCTGCGGGAGATATTCTCTTTGCCAAAATCTCCTTATGAGCCGCAGTTAAGTTACAATTCAGTACACTATCCTAAAACTTGCTGTTAGGAGGGAATCTGCAGCTTGCAGTGAAAGCGCTTCCAGAGGGTAGTCTAATGAGGGCAAATATTTGATGGTAGCAGCTTCCCTGCGGGAGATACTCTCTTTGCCAAAATCGCCTTATTAGGCGAAAGTAAGTTACAATTCAGTACCCTATCCTAAAGCTTGCTGTTAGGAGGGAATCTGCAGCTTGCAGTGAAAGCGCTTCCAGAGGGGAGTCTAATGAGGGCAAATATTTGATGGTAGCATCTTCCCTGCGGGAGATACTCTCTTTGCCAAAATCGCCTTATTAGCCGCAGTTAAGTTACAATTCAGTACCCTATCCTAAAGCTTGCTGTTAGGAGGGAATCTGCAGCTTGCAGTGAAAGCGCTTCCAGAGGGGAGTCTAAGGAGGGCAAACATTTGATGGTAGCAGCTTCCCTGCGGGAGATACTCTCTTTGACAAAATCGCTTTATTAGGCGAAAGTAAGTTACAATTCAGTACCCTATCCTAAAGCTTGCTGTTAGGAGGGAATCTGCAGCTTGCAGTGAAAGCGCTTCCAGAGGGGAGTCTAATGAGGGCAAATATTTGATGGTAGCAGCTTCCCTGCGGGAGATATTCTCTTTGCCAAAATCTCCTTATTAGACGCAGTTAAGTTACAATTCAGTACCCTATCCTAAAGCTTGCTGTTAGGAGGGAATCTGCAGCTTGCAGTGAAAGCGCTTCCAGAGGGGAGTCTAATGAGGGCAAACATTTGATGGTAGCAGCTTCCCTGCGGGAGATACTCTCTTTCCCAAAATCGCTTTATTAGGCGAAAGTAAGTTACAATTCAGTACCCTATCCTAAAGCTTGCTGTTAGGAGGGAATCTGCAGCTTGCAGTGAAAGCGCTTCCAGAGGGGAGTCTAATGAGGGAAAATATTTGATGGTAGCAGCTTCCCTGCGGGAGATATTCTCTTTGCCAAAATCTCCTTATGAGCCGCAGTTAAGTTACAATTCAGTACCCTATCCTAAAGCTTGCTGTTAGGAGGGAATCTGCAGCTTGCAGTGAAAGCGCTTCCAGAGGGGAGTCTAAGGAGGGCAAACATTTGATGGTAGCAGCTTCCCTGCGGGAGATACTCTCTTTGCCAAAATCGCCTTATTAGCCGCAGTTAAGTTACAATTCAGTACCCTATCCTAAAGCTTGCTGTTAGGAGGGAATCTGCAGCTTGCAGTGAAAGCGCTTCCAGAGGGGAGTCTAATGAGGGCAAATATTTGATGGTAGCAGCTTCCCTGCGGGAGATACTCTCTTTGCCATAATCGCCTTATTAGGCGAAAGTAAGTTACAATTCAGTACCCTATCCTAAAGCTTGCTGTTAGGAGGGAATCTGCAGCTTGCAGTGAAAGCGCATCCAGAGGGGAGTGTAATGAGGGCAAACATTTGATGGTAGCAGCTTCCCTGCGGGAGATACTCTCTTTGCCAAAATCGCATTATTAGGCGAAAGTAAGTTACAATTCAGTACCCTATCCTAAAGCTTGCTGTTAGGAGGGAATCTGCAGCTTGCAGTGAAAGCGCTTCCAGAGGGGAGTCTAACGAGGGCAAACATTTGATGGTAGCAGCTTCCCTGCGGGAGATATTCTCTTTGCCAAAATCGCCTTATTAGCCGCTGTTATGTTACATTTCAGTACACTGTCCTACAGCTTGCTGTTAGGAGGGAATCTGCAGCTTGCAGTGAAAGCGCTTCCAGAGGGGAGTCTAACGAGGGCAAACATTTGATGGTAGCAGCTTCCCTGCGGGAGATACTCTCTTTGCCAATATCGCATTATTAGGCGAAAGTAAGTTACAATTCAGTACCCTATCCTAAAGCTTGCTGTTAGGTGGGAATCTGCCGCTTGCAGTGAAAGCGCTTCCAGAGGGGTGTCTAATGAGGGCAAACATTTGATGGTAGCAGCTTCCCTGCGGGAGATATTCTCTTTGCCAAAATCGCCTTATTAGCCGCAGTTAAGTTACAATTCAGTACCCTATCCTAAAGCTTGCTGTTAGGAGGGAATCTGCAGCTTGCAGTGAAAGCGCTTCCAGAGGGGAGTCTAATGAGGGCAAATATTTGATGGTAGCAGCTTCCCTGCGGGAGATACTCTCTTTGCCAAAATCGCATTATTATGCGAAAGTAAGTTACAATTCAGTACCCTATCCTAAAGCTTGCTGTTAGGTGTGAATCTGCAGCTTGCAGTGAAAGCGCTTCCAGAGGGGAGTCTAATGAGGGCAAACATTTGATGGTAGCAGCTTCCCTGCGGGAGATACTCTCTTTTCCAAAATCGCATTATTAGGCGAAAGTAAGTTTCAATTCAGTACCCTATCCTAAAGCTTGCTGTTAGGAGGGAATCTGCAGCTTGCAGTGAAAGCGCTTCCAGAGGGGAGTCTAATGAGGGCAAATATTTGATGGTAGCAGCTTCCCTGCGGGAGATACTCTCTTTGCCAATATCGCATTATTAGGCGAAAGTAAGTTACAATTCAGTACCCTATCCTAAAGCTTGCTGTTAGGAGGGAATCTGCAGCTTGCAGTGAAAGCGCTTCCAGAGTGGAGTCTAATGAGGGCAAACATTTGATGGTAGCAGCTTCCCTGCGGGAGATAGTCTCTTTGCCAAAATCGCATTATTAGGCGAAAGTAAGTTACAATTCAGTACCCTATCCTAAAGCTTGCTGTTAGGAGGGAATCTGCAGCTTGCAGTGAAAGCGCTTCCAGAGGGGAGTCTAATGAGGGCAAACATTTGATGGTAGAAGCTTCCCTGCGGGAGATACTCTCTTTGCCAAAATCGCCTTATTAGCCGCAGTTAAGTTACAATTCAGTACCCTATCCTAAAACTTGCTGTTAGGAGGGAATCTGCAGCTTGCAGTGAAAGCGCTTCCAGAGGGGAGTCTAATGAGGGCAAACATTTGATGGTAGCAGCTTCCCTGCGGGAGATACTCTCTTTGCCAAAATCGCTTTATTAGGCGAAAGTAAGTTACAATTCAGTACCCTATCCTAAAGCTTGCTGTTAGGAGGGAATCTGCAGCTTGCAGTGAAAGCGCTTCCAGAGGGGAGTCTAATGAGGGCAAACATTTGATGGTAGCAGCTTCCCTGCGGGAGATAGTCTCTTTTCCAAAATCGCATTATTAGGCGAAAGTAAGTTACAATTCAGTACCCTATCCTAAAGCTTTCTGTTAGGAGGGAATCTGCAGCTTGCAGTGAAAGCGCTTCCAGAGGGGAGTCTAATGAGGGCAAACATTTGATGGTAGCAGCTTCCCTGCAGGAGATACTGTCTTTTCCAAAATCGCATTATTAGGCGAAAGTAAGTTACAATTCAGTACCCTATCCTAAAGCTTGCTGTTAGGAAGGAATCTGCAGCTTGCAGTGAAAGCGCTTCCAGAGGGGAGTCTAATGAGGGCAAACATTTGATGGTAGCAGCTTCCCTGCGGGAGATAGTCTCTTTGCCAAAATCGCATTATTAGGCGAAAGTAAGTTTCAATTCAGTACCCTATCCTAAAGCTTGCTGTTAGGAAGGAATCTGCAGCTTGCAGTGAAAGCGCTTCCAGAGGGGAGTCTAATGAGGGCAAACATTTTATGGTAGCAGCTTCCCTGTGGGAGATATTCTCTTTGCCAAAATCGCCTTATTAGCCGCAGTTAAGTTACAATTCAGTACCCTATCCTAAAGCTTGCTGTTAGGAGGGAATCTGCAGCTTGCAGTGAAAGCGCTTCCAGAGGGTAGTCTAATGAGGGCAAATATTTGATGGTAGCAGCTTCCCTGCGGGAGATACTCTCTTTGCCAAAATCGCATTATTAGGCGAAAGTAAGTTACAATTCAGTACCCTATCCTAAAGCTTGCTGTTAGGAGGGAATCTGCAGCTTGCAGTGAAAGCGCTTCCAGAGGGGAGTCTAATGAGGGCAAACATTTGATGGTAGCAGCTTCCCTGCAGGAGATACTCTCTTTGCCAAAATCGCATTATTATGCGAAAGTAAGTTACAATTCAGTACTCTGTCCTACAGCTTGCTGTTAGGAGGGAATCTGCAGCTTGCAGTGAAAGCGCTTCCAGAGGGGAGTCTAATGAGGGCAAACATTTGATGGTAGCAGCTTCCCTGCGGGAGATACTCTTTTTGCCAAAATCGCCTTATTAGCCGCAGTTAAGGTACAATTCAGTACGCTATCCTAAAGCTTGCTGTTAGGAGGGAATCTGCAGCTTGCAGTGAAAGCGCTTCCAGAGTGGAGTCTAATGAGGGCAAACATTTGATGGTAGCAGCTTCCCTGCGGGAGATACTCTCTTTGCCAAAATCGCATTATTAGGCGAAAGTAAGATACAATTCAGTACCCTATCCTAAAGCTTGCTGTTAGGAGGGAATCTGCAGCTTGCAGTGAAAGCGCTTCCAGAGGGGAGTCTAATGAGGGCAAACATTTGATGGTAGCAGCTTCCCTGCGGGAGATAGTCTCTTTGCCAAAATCGCATTATTAGGCGAAAGTAAGTTACAATTCAGTACCCTATCCTAAAGCTTGCTGTTAGGAGGGAATCTGCAGCTTGCAGTGAAAGCGCTTCCAGAGGGGAGTCTAATGAGGACAGACATTTGATGGTAGCAGCTTCCCTGCGGGAGATACTCTCTTTGCCAAAATCGCATTATTAGGCGAAAGTAAGTTACAATTCAGTACCCTATCCTAAAGCTTGCTGTTAGGTGGGAATCTGCCGCTTGCAGTGAAAGCGCTTCCAGAGGGGAGTCTAATGAGGGCAAACATTTGATGGTAGCAGCTTCCCTGCGGGAGATATTCTCTTTGCCAAAATCTCCTTATGAGCCGCAGTTAAGTTACAATTCAGTACCCTGTCCTACAGCTTGCTGTTAGGTGGGAATCTGCATCTTGCAGTGAAAGCGCTTCCAGAGGGGAGTCTAATGAGGGCAAACATTTGATGGTAGCAGCTTCCCTGCGGGAGATATTCTCTTTGCCAAAATCGCCTTATTAGGCGAAAGTAAGTTACAATTCAGTACCCTATCCTAAAGCTTGCTGTTAGGAGGGAATCTGCAGCTTGCAGTGAAAGCGCTTCCAGAGGGTAGTCTAATGAGGGCAAATATTTGATGGTAGCAGCTTCCCTGCGGGAGATACTCTCTTTGCCAAAATCGCCTTATTAGGCGAAAGTAAGTTACAATTCAGTACCCTATCCTAAAGCTTGCTGTTAGGAGGGAATCTGCAGCTTGCAGTGAAAGCGCTTCCAGAGGGGAGTCTAATGAGGGCAAACATTTGATGGTAGCAGCTTCCCTGCGGGAGATACTCTCTTTGCCAAAATCGCATTATTAGGCGAAAGTAAGTTATAATTCAGTACACTGTCCTACAGCTTGCTGCTAGGAGGGAATCTGCAGCTTGCAGTGAAAGCACTTCCAGAGGGGAGTCTAATGAGGGCAAACATTTGATGGTAGCAGCTTCCCTGCGGGAGATACTCTCTTTGCCAAAATCGACTTATTAGCCGCAGTTAAGGTACAATTCAGTACCCTATCCTAAAGCTTGCTGTTAGGAGGGAATCTGCAGCTTGCAGTGAAAGCGCTTCCAGAGGGGAGTCTAATGAGGGCAAACATTTGATGGTAGCAGCTTCCCTGCGGGAGATACTCTCTTTGCCAAAATCGCATTATTAGGCGAAAGTAAGTTACAATTCAGTACCATATCCTAAAGCTTGCTGTTAGGAGGGAATCTGCAGCTTGCAGTGAAAGCGCTTCCAGAGGGGAGTCTAATGAGGACAGACATTTGATGGTAGCAGCTTCCCTGCGGGAGATACTCTCTTTGCCAAAATCGGATTATTAGGCGAAAGTAAGTTACAATTCAGTACCCTATCCTAAAGCTTGCTGTTAGGTGGGAATCTGCCGCTTGCAGTGAAAGCGCTTCCAGAGGGGAGTCTAATGAGGGCAAACATTTGATGGTAGCAGCTTCCCTGCGGGAGATATTCTCTTTGCCAAAATCGCCTTATTATACGCAGTAAAGTTACAATTCAGTACCCTGTCCTACAGCTTGCTGTTAGGTGGGAATCTGCAGCTTGCAGTGAAAGCGCTTCCAGAGGGGAGTCTAATGAGGGCAAACATTTGATGGTAGCAGCTTCCCTGCGGGAGATAGTCTCTTTGCCAAAATCGCCTTATTAGACGCAGTTAAGTTACAATTCAGTACCCTGTCCTACAGCTTGCTGTTAGGTGGGTATCTGCAGCTTGCAGTGAAAGCGCTTCCAGAGGGGAGTCTAATGAGGGCAAACATTTGATGGTAGCAGCTTCCCTGCGGGAGATATTCTCTTTGCCAAAATCGCCTTATTAGACGCAGTTAAGTTACAATTCAGTACCCTGTCCTACAGCTTGCTGTTAGGTGGGAATCTGCCACTTGCAGTGGAAGCGCTTCCAGAGGGGAGTCTAATGAGGGCAAACATTTTATGGTAGCAGCTTCCCTGCGGGAGATATTCTCTTTGCCAAAATCGCCTTATTAGCCGCAGTTAAGTTACAATTCAGTACCCTATCCTAAAGCTTGCTGTTAGGAGGGAATCTGCAGCTTGCAGTGAAAGCGCTTCCAGAGGGTAGTCTAATGAGGGCAAACATTTGATGGTAGCAGCTTCCCTGCGGGAGATACTCTCTTTGCCAAAATCGCATTATTAGGCGAAAGTAAGTTACAATTCAGTACACTGTCCTACAGCTTGCTGTTAGGAGGGAATCTGCAGCTTGCAGTGAAAGCGCTTCCAGAGGGGAGTCTAATGAGGGCAAACATTTGATGGTAGCAGCTTCCCTGCGGGAGATATTCTCTTTGCCAAAATCGCCTTAATAGCCGCAGTTAAGGTACAATTCAGTACCCTATCCTAAAGCTTGCTGTTAGGAGGGAATCTGCAGCTTGCAGTGAAAGCGCTTCCAGAGGGGAGTCTAATGAGGGCAAACATTTGATGGTAGCAGCTTCCCTGCGGGAGATAATCCCTTTGCCAAAATCGCATTATTAGGCGAAAGCAAGATACAATTCAGTACCCTATCCTAAAGCTTGCTGTTAGGAGGGAATCTGCAGCTTGCAGTGAAAGCGCTTCCAGAGGGGAGTCTAATGAGGGCAAACATTTGATGGTAACAGCTTCCCTGCGGGAGATACTCTCTTTCACAAAATCGCATTATTAGGCGAAAGTAAGTTACAATTCAGTACCCTATCCTAAAGCTTGCTGTTAGGAGGGAATCTGCAGCTTGCAGTGAAAGCGCTTCCAGAGGGGAGTCTAATGAGGGCAAACATTTGATGGTAGCAGCTTCCCTGCGGGAGATATTCTCTTTGCCAAAATCGCCTTATTAGCCACAGTTAAGTTACAATTCAGTACCCTATCCTAAAGCTTGCTGTTAGGTGGGAATCTGCAGCTTGCAGTGAAAGCGCTTCCAGAGGGGAGTGTAATGAGGGGAAACATTTGATGGTAGCAGCTTCCCTGCGGGAGATATTCTCTTTGCCAAAATCGCCTTATGAGCCGCAGTTAACTTACAATTCAGTACCCTATCCTAAAGCTTGCTGTTAGGAGGGAATCTGCCACTTGCAGTGAAAGCGCTTCCAGAGGGGAGTCTAATGAGGGCAAACATTTGATGGTAGCAGCTTCCCTGCGGGAGATACTCTCTTTGCCAAAATCGCATTATTAGGCGAAAGTAAGTTACAATTCAGTACCCTATCCTAAAGCTTGCTGTTAGGTGGGAATCTGCCGCTTGCAGTGAAAGCGCTTCCAGAGGGGAGTCTAATGAGGGCAAACATTTTATGGTAGCAGCCTTCCTGCGGGAGATATTCTCTTTGACAAAATCTCCTTATTAGACGCAGTTAAGTTACAATTCAGTACCCTGTCCTAAAGCTTGCTGTTAGGTGGGAATCTGCCACTTGCAGTGAAAGCGCTTCCAGAGGGGAGTCTAATGAGGGCAAACATTTGATGGTAGCAGCTTCCCTGCGGGAGATATTCTCTTTGCCAAAATCGCCTTGTTAGACGCAGTTATGTTACAGTTCAGTACACTGTCCTACAGCTTGCTGTTAGGAGGGAATCTGCAGCTTGCAGTGAAAGCGCTTCCAGAGGGGAGTCTAATGAGGGCAAACATTTGATGGTAACAGCTTCCCTGCAGGAGATACTCTCTTTGCCAAAATCGCATTATTAGGCGAAAGTAAGTTACAATTCAGTACCCTATCCTAAAGCTTGCTGTTAGGAGGGAATCTGCAGCTTGCAGTGAAAGCGCTTCCAGAGGGGAGTCTAATGAGGGCAAACATTTGATGGTAGCAGCTTCCCTGCGGGAGATATTCTCTTTGCCAAAATCGCCTTATGAGCCGCAGTTAACTTACAATTCAGTACCCTATCCTAAAGCTTGCTGTTAGGAGGGAATTTGCAGCTTGCAGTGAAAGCGCTTCCGGAGGGGAGTCTAACGAGGGCAAACATTTGATGGTAACAGCTTCCCTGCGGGAGATATTCTCTTTGCCAAAATCGCCTTTTTAGCCGCAGTTAAGTTACAATTCAGTACAGTGTCCTACAGCTTGCTGTTATGAGGGAATCTGCAGCTTGCAGTGAAAGCGCTTCCAGAGGGGAGTCTAATGAGGGCAAACATTTGATGGTAGCAGCTTCCCTGCGGGAGATACTCTCTTTGCCAAAATCGCATTATTAGGCGAAAGTAAGATACAATTCAGTACCCTATCCTAAAGCTTGCTGTTAGGTGGGAATCTGCCGCTTGCAGTGAAAGCGCTTCCAGAGGGGAGTCTAATGAGGGCAAACATTTTATGGTAGCAGCTTCCCTGCGGGAGATATTCTCTTTGAAAAAATCGCCTTATAAGACGCTGTTAAGTTACAATTAAGTACCCTGTCCTACAGCTTGCTGTTAGGTGGGAATCTGCCACTTGCAGTGAAAGCGCTTCCAGAGGGGAGTCTAATGAGGGCAAACATTTGATGGTAGCAGCTTCCCTGCGGGAGATATTCTCTTTGCCAAAATCGCCTTGTTAGACGCAGTTATGTTACAGTTCAGTACACTGTCCTACAGCTTGCTGTTAGGAGGGAATCTGCAGCTTGCAGTGAAAGCGCTTCCAGAGGGGAGTCTAATGAGGGCAAACATTTGATGGTAACAGCTTCGCTGCAGGAGATACTCTCTTTGCCAAAATCGCATTATTAGGCGAAAGTAAGTTACAATTCAGTACCCTATCCTAAAGCTTGCTGTTAGGAGGGAATCTGCAGCTTGCAGTGAAAGCGCTTCCAGAGGGGAGTCTAATGAGGGGAAACATTTGATGGTAGCAGCTTCCCTGCGGGAGATACTCTCTTTGCCAAAATCGCCTTATTAACCGCAGTTAAGTTACAATTCAGTACCCTATCCTAAAGCTTGCTGTTAGGAGGGAATCTGCAGCTTGCAGTGAAAGCGCTTCCAGAGGGGAGTCTAACGAGCGCAAACATTTGATGGTAACAGCTTCCCTGCGGGAGATATTCTCTTTGCCAAAATCGCCTTATTAGCCGCAGTTAAGTTACAATTCAGTACAGTGTCCTACAGCTTGCTGTTATGAGGGAATCTGCAGCTTGCAGTGAAAGCGCTTCCAGAGGGGAGTCTAATGAGGGCAAACATTTGATGGTAGCAGCTTCCCTGCGGGAGATACTCTCTTTGCCAAAATCGCCTTATGAGCCGCAGTTAACTTACAATTCAGTACCCTGTCCTACAGCTTGCTGTTAGGTGGGAATCTGCCACTTGCAGTGAAAGCGCTTCCAGAGGGGAGTCTAATGAGGGCAAACATTTGATGGTAGCAGCTTCCCTGCGGGAGATTCTCTCTTTGCCAAAATCGCATTATTAGGCGTAAGTAAGTTACTATTCAGTACCCTATCCTAAAGCTTGCTGTTAGGTGGGAATCTGCCGCTTGCAGTGAAAGCGCTTCCAGAGGGGAGTCTAATGAGGGCAAACATTTTATGGTAGCAGCTTCCCTGCGGGAGATATTCTCTTTGACAAAATCGCCTTATAAGACGCTGTTAAGTTACAATTCAGTACCCTGTCCTACAGCTTGCTGTTAGGTGGGAATCTGCCACTTGCAGTAAAAGCGCTTCCACAGGGGAGTCTAATGAGGGCAAACATTTGATGGTAGCAGCTTCCCTGCGGGAGATATTCTCTTTGCCAAAATCGCCTTATTAGACGCAGTTATGTTACAATTCAGTACACTGTCCTACAGCTTGCTGTTAAGAGGGAATCTGCAGCTTGCAGTGAAAGCGCTTCCAGAGGGGAGTCTAATGAGGGCAAACATTTGATGGTAACAGCTTCCCTGCGGGAGATACTCTCTTTCCCAAAATCGCATTATTAGGCGAAAGTAAGTTGCAATTCAGTACCCTATCCTAAAGCTTGCTGTTAGGAGGGAATCTGCAGCTTGCAGTGAAAGCACTTCCAGAGGCAAGTCTTACGAGGGCAAACATTTGATGGTAGCAGCTTCCCTGCGGGAGATACTCTCTTTGCAAAAATCGCATTATTAGGCGAAAGTAAGTTACAATTCAGTACCCTATCCTAAAGCTTGCTGTTAGGAGGGAATCTGCAGCTTGCAGTGAAAGCGCTTCCAGAGGGGAGTCTAATGAGGGCAGACATTTGATGGTAGCAGCTTCCCTGCGGGAGATATTCTCTTTGCCAAAATCGCCTTATGAGCCGCAGTTAACTTACAATTCAGTACCCTATCCTAAAGCTTGCTGTTAGGAGGGAATCTGCAGCTTGCAGTGAAAGCGCTTCCAGAGGGGAGTCTAACGAGGGCAAACATTTGATGGTAACAGCTTCCCTGCGGGAGATACTCTCTTTGCCAAAATCGCCTTATTAGCCGCAGTTAAGTTATAATTCAGTAACCTATCCTAAAGCTTGCTGTTAGGAGGGAATCTGCAGCTTGCAGTGAAAGCGCTTCCAGAGGGGAGTCTAATGAGGGCAAACATTTGATGGTAACAGCTTCCCTGCGGGAGATACTCTCTTTGCCAAAATCGCCTTATTAGCCGCAGTTAAGTTATAATTCAGTAACCTATCCTAAAGCTTGCTGTTAGGAGGGAATCTGCAGCTTGCAGTGAAAGCGCTTCCAGAGGGGAGTCTA
Organism: Phaenicophaeus curvirostris; assembly: GCF_032191515.1. NCBI lineage: Eukaryota > Metazoa > Chordata > Aves > Cuculiformes > Cuculidae > Phaenicophaeus > Phaenicophaeus curvirostris. The sequence goes on from NW_027206702.1 coordinate 642,715, forward strand.
ATGAGGGCAAACATTTGATGGTAGCAGCTTCCCTGCGGGAGATACTCTCTTTGCCAAAATCGCATTATTAGGCGAAAGTAAGTTACAATTCAGTACCCTATCCTAAAGCTTGCTGTTAGGAGGGAGTCTGCAGCTTGCAGTGAAAGCGCTTCCAGAGGGGAGTCTAATGAGGGCAAACATTTGATGGTAGCAGCTTCCCTGTGGGAGATATTCTCTTTGCCAAAATCAACTTATTAGCCGCAGTTGACTTACAATTCAGTACCCTATCCTAAAGCTTGCTGTTAGGAGGGAATCTGCAGCTTGCAGTGAAAGCGCTTCCAGAGGGGAGTCTAACGAGGGCAAACATTTGATGGTAACAGCTTCCCTGCGGGAGATACTCTCTTTGTCCAAAATCGCCTTATTAGCCGCAGTTAAGTTACAATTCAGTACCCTATCCTAAAGCTTGCTGTTAGGAGGGAATCTGCAGATTGCAGTGAAAGCACTTCCAGAGGGGAGTGTAATGAGGGCAAACATTTCATGGTAACAGCTTCCCTGCGGGAGATACTCTCTTTGCCAAAATCGCATTATTAGGCGAAAGTAAGTTACAATTCAGTACCCTATCCTAAAGCTTGCTGTTAGGAGGGAATCTGCAGCTTGCAGTGAAAGCGCTTCCAGAGGGGAGTGTAATGAGGGCAAACATTTGATGGTAGCAGCTTCCCTGCGGGAGATATTCTCTTTGCCAGAATCGCCTTATGAGCCGCAGTTAACATACAATTCAGTACAGTGTCCTACAGCTTGCTGTTATGAGGGAATCTGCAGCTTGCAGTGAAAGCGCTTCCAGAGGGGAGTCTAATGAGGGCAAACATTTGATGGTAGCAGCTTCCCTGCGGGAGATATTCTCTTTGCCAAAATCTCCTTATGAGCCGCAGTTAAGATACAATTCAGTACCCTATCCTACAGCTTGCTGTTAGGAGGGAATCTGCAGCTTGCAGTGAAAGCGCTTCCAGAGGGGAGTCTAATGAGGGCAAACATTTGATGGTAGCAGCTTCCCTGCGGGAGATACTCTCTTTGCCAAAATCGCATTATTAGGCGAAAGTAAGTTACAATTCAGTACCCTATCCTAAAGCTTGCTGTTAGGAGGGAATCTGCAGCTTGCAGTGAAAGCGCTTCCAGAGGGGAGTGTAATGAGGGCAAACATTTGATGGTAGCATCTTCCCTGCGGGAGATACTCTCTTTGCCAAAATCGCCTTATGAGCCGCAGTTAAGTTACAATTCAGTACCCTATCCTAAAGCTTGCTGTTAGGTGGGAATGTGCCGCTTGCAGTGAAAGCGCTTCCAGAGGGGAGTCTAATGAGGGCAAACATTTGATGGTAACAGCTTCCCTGCGGGAGATAGTCTCTTTGCCAAAATCGCATTATTAGGCGAAAGTAAGTTACAATTCAGTACCCTATCCTAAAGCTTGCTGTTAGGAGGGAATCTGCAGCTTGCAGTGAAAGCGCTTCCAGAGGGGAGTGTAATGAGGGCAAACATTTGATGGTAGCAGCTTCCCTGTGGGAGATACTCTCTTTGCCAAAATCGCCTTATGAGCCGCAGTTAAGTTACAATTCAGTACCCTGTCCTAAAGCTTGCTGTTAGGAGGGAATCTGCAGCTTGCAGTGAAAGCGCTTCCAGAGGGGAGTCTAACGAGGGCAAACATTTGATGGTAGCAACTTCCCTGCGGGAGATACTCTCTTTGCCAAAATCGCATTATTAGGCGAAAGTAAGATACAATTCAGTACCCTATCCTAAAGCTTGCTGTTAGGAGGGAATCTGCAGCTTGCAGTGAAAGCGCTTCCAGAGGGGAGTCTAATGAGGGCAAACATTTGATGGTAGCAGCTTCCCTGCGGGCGATAGTCTCTTTTCCAAAATCGCCTTATTAGGCGAAAGTAAGTTACAATTCAGTACCCTATCCTAAAGCATGCTCTTAGGAGGGAATCTGCAGCTTGCAGTGAAAGCACTTCCAGAGGGAAGTCTAACGAGGGCAAACATTTGATGGTAGCAGCTTCCCTGCGGGAGATACTCTCTTTGCCAAAATCGCATTATTAGGCGAAAGTAAGATACAATTCAGTACCCTATCCTAAAGCTTGCTGTTAGGAGGGAATCTGCAGCTTGCAGTGAAAGCGCTTCCAGAGGGGAGTCTAACGAGGGCAAACATTTGATGGTAGCAGCTTCCCTGCGGGAGATATTCTCTTTGCCAAAATCGCCTTATTAGCCGCAGTTAAGTTACAATTCAGTACCCTATCCTAAAGTTTGCTGTTAGGAGGGAATCTGCAGCTTGCAGTGAAAGCGCTTCCAGAGGGGAGTCTAACGAGGGCAAACATTTGATGGTAACAGCTTCCCTGCGGGAGATATTCTCTTGTCCAAAATCGCCTTATTAGGCGAAAGTAAGTTACAATTCAGTACCCTATCCTAAAGCTTGCTGTTAGGAGGGAATCTGCAGCTTGCAGTGAAAGCACTTCCAGAGGGGAGTCTAATGAGGGCAAACATTTGATGGTAGCAGCTTCCCTGCGGGAGATACTCTCTTTGCCAAATCGCATTATTAGGCGAAAGTAAGTTACAATTCAGTACCCTATCCTAAAGCTTGCTGTTAGGAGGGAATCTGCAGCTTGCAGTGAAAGCGCTTCCAGAGGGGAGTCTAATGAGGGCAAACATTTGATGGTAGCAGCTTCCCTGCGGGAGATACACTCTTTGCCAAAATCGCATTATTAGGCGAAAGTAAGTTACAATTCAGTACCCTATCCTAAAGCTTGCTGTTAGGAGGGAATCTGCCGCTTGCAGTGAAAGCGCTTTCAGAGGGGATTGTAATGAGGGCAAACATTTGATGGTAGCAGCTTCCCTGCGGGAGATACTCTCTTTGCCAAAATCGCATTATTAGGCGAAAGTAAGTTACAATTCAGTACCCTATCCTAAAGCTTGCTGTTAGGAGGGAATCTGCAGCTTGCAGTGAAAGCGCTTCCAGAGGGGAGTCTAATGAGGGCAAACATTTGATGGTAGCAGCTTCCCTGCGGGAGATATTCTCTTTGCCATAATCGCGTTATTAGACGCAGTTCTGTTACAATTTAGTACCCTGTCCTACAGCTTGCTGTTAGGTGGGAATCTGCCGCTTGCAGTTAAAGCGCTTCCAGAGGGGAGTCTAATGAGGGCAAACATTTGATGGTAGCAGCTTCCCTGCGGGAGATATTCTCTTTGCCAAAATCTCCTTATGAGCCGCAGTTAAGTTACAATTCAGTACACTATCCTAAAGCTTGCTGTTAGGAGGGAATCTGCCGCTTGCAGTGAAAGCGCTTTCAGAGGGGATTGTAATGAGGGCAAACATTTGATGGTAGCAGCTTCCCTGCGGGAGATACTCTCTTTGCCATAATCGCCTTATTAGGCGAAAGTAAGTTACAATTCAGTACCCTATCCTAAAGCTTGCTGTTAGGAGGGAATCTGCAGCTTGCAGTGAAAGCGCTTCCAGAGGGGAGTCTAATGAGGACAAACATTTGATGGTAGCAGCTTCCCTGCGGGAGATACTCTCTTTGCCAAAATCGCCTTATTAGGCGAAAGTAAGTTACAATTCAGTACCCTATCCTAAAGTTTGCTGTTAGGAGGGAATCTGCAGCTTGCAGTGAAAGCGCTTCCAGAGGGGAGTCTAATGAGGGCAAACATTTGATGGTAGCAGCTTCCCTGCGGGAGATACTCTCTTTGCCAAAATCACGTTATTAGACGTAGTTCAGTTACAATTCAGTACCCTGTCCTACAGCTTGCTGTTAGGTGGGAATCTGCCGCTTGCAGTTAAAGCGCTTCCAGGGGGGAGTCTAATGAGGGCAAACATTTGATGGTAGCAGCTTCCCTGCGGGAGATATTCTCTTTGCAAAAACCGCTTTATTAGGCGAAAGTAAGTTACAATTCAGTACCCTATCCTAAAGCTTGCTGTTAGGAGGGAATCTGCAGCTTGCAGTGAAAGCGCTTCCAGAGGGGAGTCTGAGGAGGGCAAACATTTGATGGTAGCAGCTTCCCTGCGGGAGATAGTCTCTTTGCCACAATCGCCTTATTAGGCGAAAGTAAGTTACAATTCAGTACTCTATCCTAAAGCTTGCTGTTAGGAGGGAATCTGCAGCTTGCAGTGAAAGCGCTTCCAGAGGGGAGTCTAATGAGGGCAAACATTTGATGGTAGCAGCTTCCCTGCGGGAGATACTCTCTTTGCCAAAATCGCATTATTAGGCGAAAGTAAGATACAATTCAGTACCCTATCCTAAAGCTTGCTGTTAGGAGGGAATCTGCAGCTTGCAGTGAAAGCGCTTCCAGAGGGGAGTCTAATGAGTGCAAACATTTGATGGTAGCAGCTTCCCTGCGGGAGATACTCTCTTTGCCAAAATCGCCTTATTAGCCGCAGTTAACTTACAATTCAGTACCCTGTCCTACAGCTTGCTGTTAGGTGGGAATCTGCCACTTGCAGTGAAAGCGCTTCCAGAGGGGAGTCTAATGAGGGCAAACATTTGATGGTAGCAGCTTCCCTGCGGGAGATTCTCTCTTTGCCAAAATCGCATTATTAGGCGAAAGTAAGTTACAATTCAGTACCCTATCCTAAAGCTTGCTGTTAGGAGGGAATCTGCAGCTTGCAGTGAAAGCGCTTCCAGAGGGGAGTCTAATGAGGGGAAACATTTGATGGTAGCAGCTTCCCTGCGGGAGATACTCTCTTTGCCAAAATCGCCTTATTAACCGCAGTTAAGTTACAATTCAGTACCCTATCCTAAAGCTTGCTGTTAGGAGGGAATCTGCAGCTTGCAGTGAAAGCGCTTCCAGAGGGGAGTCTAACGAGCGCAAACATTTGATGGTAACAGCTTCCCTGCGGGAGATATTCTCTTTGCCAAAATCGCCTTATTAGCCGCAGTTAAGTTACAATTCAGTACAGTGTCCTACAGCTTGCTGTTATGAGGGAATCTGCAGCTTGCAGTGAAAGCGCTTCCAGAGGGGAGTCTAATGAGGGCAAACATTTGATGGTAGCAGCTTCCCTGCGGGAGATACTCTCTTTGCCAAAATCGCCTTATTAGGCTAAAGTAAGTTACAATTCAGTACCCTATCCTAAAGCTTGCTGTTAGGAGGGAATCTGCAGCTTGCAGTGAAAGCACTTCCAGAGGGGAGTCTAATGAGGGCAAACATTTGATGGTAGCAGCTTCCCTGCGGGAGATACTCTCTTTGCCAAAATCGCATTATTAGGCGAAAGTAAGTTACAATTCAGTACCCTATCCTAAAGCTTGCTGTTAGGAGGGAATCTGCAGCTTGCAGTGAAAGCGCTTCCAGAGGGGAGTCTAATGAGGGCAAACATTTGATGGTAGCAGCTTCCCTGCGGGAGATACTCTCTTTGCCAAAATCGCATTATTAGGCGAAAGTAAGTTACAATTCAGTACCCTATCCTAAAGCTTGCTGTTAGGAGGGAATCTGCAGCTTGCAGTGAAAGCGCTTCCAGAGGGGAGTCTAATGAGGGCAAACATTTGATGGTAGCAGCTTCCCTGCGGGAGATACTCTCTTTGCCAAAATCACGTTATTAGACGTAGTTCAGTTACAATTCAGTACCCTGTCCTACAGCTTGCTGTTAGGTGGGAATCTGCCACTTGCAGTTAAAGCGCTTCCAGGGGGGAGTCTAATGAGGGCAAACATTTGATGGTAGCAGCTTCCCTGCGGGAGATATTCTCTTTGCAAAAACCGCTTTATTAGGCGAAAGTAAGTTACAATTCAGTACCCTATCCTAAAGCTTGCTGTTAGGAGGGAATCTGCAGCTTGCAGTGAAAGCGCTTCCAGAGGGGAGTCTAAGGAGGGCAAACATTTGATGGTAGCAGCTTCCCTGCGGGAGATAGTCTCTTTGCCACAATCGCCTTATTAGGCGAAAGTAAGTTACAATTCAGTACTCTATCCTAAAGCTTGCTGTTAGGAGGGAATCTGCAGCTTGCAGTGAAAGCGCTTCCAGAGGGGAGTCTAATGAGGGCAAACATTTGATGGTAGCAGCTTCCCTGCGGGCGATAGTCTCTTTTCCAAAATCGCATTATTAGGCGAAAGTAAGTTACAATTCAGTACCCTATCCTAAAGCTTGCTCTTAGGAGGGAATCTGCAGCTTGCAGTGAAAGCACTTCCAGAGGGAAGTCTAACGAGGGCAAACATTTGATGGTAGCAGCTTCCCTGCGGGAGATACTCTCTTTGCCAAAATCGCATTATTAGGCGAAAGTAAGATACAATTCAGTACCCTATCCTAAAGCTTGCTGTTAGGAGGGAATCTGCAGCTTGCAGTGAAAGCGCTTCCAGAGGGGAGTCTAACGAGGGCAAACATTTGATGGTAGCAGCTTCCCTGCGGGAGATATTCTCTTTGCCAAAATCGCCTTATTATCCGCAGTTAAGTTACAATTCAGTACCCTATCCTAAAGCTTGCTGTTAGGAGGGAATCTGCAGCTTGCAGTGAAAGCGCTTCCAGAGGGGAGTCTAACGAGGGCAAACATTTGATGGTAACAGCTTCCCTGCGGGAGATATTCTCTTGTCCAAAATCGCCTTATTAGGCTAAAGTAAGTTACAATTCAGTACCCTATCCTAAAGCTTGCTGTTAGGAGGGAATCTGCAGCTTGCAGTGAAAGCGCTTCCAGAGGGGAGTCTAATGAGGGCAAACACTTGATGGTAGCAGCTTCCCTGCGGGAGATACTCTCTTTGCCAAAATCGCATTATTAGGCGAAAGTAAGTTACAATTCAGTACCCTATCCTAAAGCTTGCTGTTAGGAGGGAATCTGCAGCTTGCAGTGAAAGCGCTTCCAGAGGGGAGTCTAATGAGGGCAAACATTTGATGGTAGCAGCTTCCCTGCGGGAGATACACTCTTTGCCAAAATCGCATTATTAGGCGAAAGTAAGTTACAATTCAGTACCCTATCCTAAAACTTGCTGTTAGGAGGGAATCTGCCGCTTGCAGTGAAAGCGCTTTCAGAGGGGATTGTAATGAGGGCAAACATTTGATGGTAGCAGCTTCCCTGCGGGAGATACTCTCTTTGCCAAAATCGCCTTATTAACCGCAGTTAAGTTACAATTCAGTACCCTATCCTAAAGCTTGCTGTTAGGAGGGAATCTGCAGCTTGCAGTGAAAGCGCTTCCAGAGGGGAGTCTAACGAGCGCAAACATTTGATGGTAACAGCTTCCCTGCGGGAGATATTCTCTTTGCCAAAATCGCCTTATTAGCCGCAGTTAAGTTACAATTCAGTACAGTGTCCTACAGCTTGCTGTTATGAGGGAATCTGCAGCTTGCAGTGAAAGCGCTTCCAGAGGGGAGTCTAATGAGGGCAAACATTTGATGGTAGCAGCTTCCCTGCGGGAGATACTCTCTTTGCCAAAATCGCCTTATTAGGCTAAAGTAAGTTACAATTCAGTACCCTATCCTAAAGCTTGCTGTTAGGAGGGAATCTGCAGCTTGCAGTGAAAGCACTTCCAGAGGGGAGTCTAATGAGGGCAAACATTTGATGGTAGCAGCTTCCCTGCGGGAGATACTCTCTTTGCCAAAATCGCATTATTAGGCGAAAGTAAGTTACAATTCAGTACCCTATCCTAAAGCTTGCTGTTAGGAGGGAATCTGCAGCTTGCAGTGAAAGCGCTTCCAGAGGGGAGTCTAATGAGGGCAAACATTTGATGGTAGCAGCTTCCCTGCGGGAGATACTCTCTTTGCCAAAATCGCATTATTAGGCGAAAGTAAGTTACAATTCAGTACCCTATCCTAAAGCTTGCTGTTAGGAGGGAATCTGCAGCTTGCAGTGAAAGCGCTTCCAGAGGGGAGTCTAATGAGGGCAAACATTTGATGGTAGCAGCTTCCCTGCGGGAGATACTCTCTTTGCCAAAATCACGTTATTAGACGTAGTTCAGTTACAATTCAGTACCCTGTCCTACAGCTTGCTGTTAGGTGGGAATCTGCCACTTGCAGTTAAAGCGCTTCCAGGGGGGAGTCTAATGAGGGCAAACATTTGATGGTAGCAGCTTCCCTGCGGGAGATATTCTCTTTGCAAAAACCGCTTTATTAGGCGAAAGTAAGTTACAATTCAGTACCCTATCCTAAAGCTTGCTGTTAGGAGGGAATCTGCAGCTTGCAGTGAAAGCGCTTCCAGAGGGGAGTCTAAGGAGGGCAAACATTTGATGGTAGCAGCTTCCCTGCGGGAGATAGTCTCTTTGCCACAATCGCCTTATTAGGCGAAAGTAAGTTACAATTCAGTACTCTATCCTAAAGCTTGCTGTTAGGAGGGAATCTGCAGCTTGCAGTGAAAGCGCTTCCAGAGGGGAGTCTAATGAGGGCAAACATTTGATGGTAGCAGCTTCCCTGCGGGCGATAGTCTCTTTTCCAAAATCGCATTATTAGGCGAAAGTAAGTTAAAATTCAGTACCCTATCCTAAAGCTTGCTCTTAGGAGGGAATCTGCAGCTTGCAGTGAAAGCACTTCCAGAGGGAAGTCTAACGAGGGCAAACATTTGATGGTAGCAGCTTCCCTGCGGGAGATACTCTCTTTGCCAAAATCGCATTATTAGGCGAAAGTAAGATACAATTCAGTACACTATCCTAAAGCTTGCTGTTAGGAGGGAATCTGCAGCTTGCAGTGAAAGCGCTTCCAGAGGGGAGTCTAACGAGGGCAAACATTTGATGGTAGCAGCTTCCCTGCGGGAGATATTCTCTTTGCCAAAATCGCCTTATTATCCGCAGTTAAGTTACAATTCAGTACCCTATCCTAAAGCTTGCTGTTAGGAGGGAATCTGCAGCTTGCAGTGAAAGCGCTTCCAGAGGGGAGTCTAACGAGGGCAAACATTTGATGGTAACAGCTTCCCTGCGGGAGATATTCTCTTGTCCAAAATCGCCTTATTAGGCTAAAGTAAGTTACAATTCAGTACCCTATCCTAAAGCTTGCTGTTAGGAGGGAATCTGCAGCTTGCAGTGAAAGCGCTTCCAGAGGGGAGTCTAATGAGGGCAAACACTTGATGGTAGCAGCTTCCCTGCGGGAGATACTCTCTTTGCCAAAATCGCATTATTAGGCGAAAGTAAGTTACAATTCAGTACCCTATCCTAAAGCTTGCTGTTAGGAGGGAATCTGCAGCTTGCAGTGAAAGCGCTTCCAGAGGGGAGTCTAATGAGGGCAAACATTTGATGGTAGCAGCTTCCCTGCGGGAGATACACTCTTTGCCAAAATCGCATTATTAGGCGAAAGTAAGTTACAATTCAGTACCCTATCCTAAAACTTGCTGTTAGGAGGGAATCTGCCGCTTGCAGTGAAAGCGCTTTCAGAGGGGATTGTAATGAGGGCAAACATTTGATGGTAGCAGCTTCCCTGCGGGAGATAGTCTCTTTGCCAAAATCGCCTTATTAGACGCAGTTATGATACAATTCGGTACACTGTCCTACAGCTTGCTGTTAGGAGGGAATCTGCAGCTTGCAGTGAAAGCGCTTCCAGAGGGGAGTCTAATGAGGGCAAACATTTGATGGTAACAGCTTCCCTCCGGGAGATACTCTCTTTCCCAAAATCGCATTATTAGGCGAAAGTAAGTTACAATTCAGTACCCTATCCTAAAGCTTGCTCTTAGGAGGGAATCTGCAGCTTGCAGTGAAAGCACTTCCAGAGGGAAGTCTAACGAGGGCAAACATTTGATGGTAGCAGCTTCCCTGCGGGAGATACTCTCTTTGCCAAAATCGCATTATTAGGCGAAAGTAAGTTACAATTCAGTACCCTATCCTAAAGCTTGCTGTTAGGAGGGAATCTGCAGCTTGCAGTGAAAGCGCTTCCAGAGGGGAGTCTAATGAGGGCAAATATTTGATAGTAGCAGCTTCCCTGCGGGAGATACTCTCTTTGCCAAAATCGCCTCATTAGCCGCAGTTAAGTTACAATTCAGTACCCTATCCTAAAGCTTGCTGTTAGGAGGGAATCTGCAGCTTGCAGTGAAAGCGCTTCCAGAGGGGAGTCTAATGAGGGCAAACATTTGATGGTAGCAGCTTCCCTGCGGGAGATAGTCTCTTTGCCAAAATCGCCTTATGAGCCGCAGTTAACTTAAAATTCAGTACCCTATCCTAAAGCTTGCTGTTAGGAGGGAATCTGCAGCTTGCAGTGAAAGCGATTCCAGAGGGGAGTCTAATGAGGGCAAACATTTGATGGTAGCAGCTTCCCTGCGGGAGATACTCTCTTTGCCAAAATCGTATTATTAGGCGAAAGTAAGGTACAATTCAGTACCCTATCCTAAAGGTTGCTGTTAGGTGGGAATCTGCCGCTTGCAGTGAAAGCGCTTCCAGAGGGGAGTCTAATGAGGGCAAACATTTGATGGTAGCAGCTTCCCTGCGGGAGATATTCTCTTTGCCAAAATCGCCTTATTAGACGCAGTTAAGTTACAATTCAGTACCCTGTCCTACAGCTTGCTGTTAGGTGGGAATCTGCCGCTTGCAGTGAAAGCGCTTCCAGAGGGGAGTCTAATGAGGGCAAACATTTGATGGTAGCAGATTCCCTGCGGGAGATATTCTCTTTGCCAAAATCGCCTTATGAGCCGCAGTTAACTTACAATTCCGTACCCTATCCTAAAGCTTGCTGTTAGGAGGGAATCTGCAGCTTGCAGTGAAAGCGCTTCCAGACGGGAGTCTAATGAGGGCAGACATTTGATGGTAACAGCTTCCCTGCGGGAGATATTCTCTTGTCCAAAATCACCTTATTAGGCGAAAGTAAGATACAATTCAGTACCCTATCCTAAAGCTTGCTGTTAGGAGGGAATCTGCAGCTTGCAGTGAAAGCACTTCCAGAGGGAAGTCTAACGAGGGCAAACATTTGATGGTAGCAGCTTTCCTGCGGGAGATACTCTCTTTGTCAAAATCGCATTTTTAGGCGAAAGTAACTTACAATTCAGTACCCTATCCTAAAGCTTGCTGTTAGGAGGGAATCTGCAGCTTGCAGTGAAAGCGCTTCCAGACGGGAGTCTAATGAGGGAAACATTTGATGGTAGCAGCTTCCCTGCGGGAGATATTCTCTTTGCCAAAATCGCTTTATTAGGCGAAAGTAAGTTACAATTCAGGACCCTATCCTAAAGCTTGCTGTTAGGAGGGAATCTGCAGCTTGCAGTGAAAGCGCTTCCAGAGGGAAGTCTAACGAGGGCAAACATTTGATGGTAACAGCTTCCCTGCGGGAGATATTCTCTTGTCCAAAATTGCCTTATTAGGCGAAAGTAAGTTACAATTCAGTACCCTATCCTAAAGCTTGCTGTTAGGAGGGAATCTGCAGCTTGCAGTGAAAGCGCTTCCAGAGGGGAGTCTAATGAGGGCAAACATTTGATGGTAGCAGCTTCCCTGCGGGAGATACTCTCTTTGCCAAAATCGCATTATTAGGCGAAAGTAAGTTACAATTCAGTACCCTATCCTAAAGCTTGCTGTTAGGAGGGAATCTGCAGCTTGCAGTGAAAGCGCTTCCAGAGGGGAGTGTAATGAGGGCAAACATTTGATGGTAGTAGCTTCCCTGCGGGAGATACTCTCTTTGCCAAAATCGCATTATTAGGCGAAAGTAAGTTACAATTCAGTACCCTATCCTAAAGCTTGCTGATAGGAGGGAATCTGCAGCTTGCAGTGAAAGCGCTTCCAGAGGGGAGTGTAATGAGGGCAAATATGTGATGGTAGCAGCTTCCCTGCGGGAGATACTCTCTTTCCCAAAATCGCCTTATTAGGCGAAAGTAAGTTACAATTCAGTACCCTATCCTAAAGCTTGCTGTTAGGAGGGAATCTGCAGCTTGCAGTGAAAGCACTTCCAGAGGGAAGTCTAACGAGGGCAAACATTTGATGGTAGCAGCTTCCCTGCGGGAGATACTCTCTTTGCCAAAATCGCATTATTAGGCGAAAGTAAGTTACAATTCAGTACCCTATCCTAAAGCTTGCTGTTAGGAGGGAATCTGCAGCTTGCAGTGAAAGCGCTTCCAGAGGGGAGTCTAATGAGGGCAAATATTTGATGGTAGCAGCTTCCCTGCGGGAGATACTCTCTTTGCCAAAATCGCCTTATTAGCCGCAGTTAAGTTACAATTCAGTACCCTATCCTAAAGCTTGCTGTTAGGAGGGAATCTGCAGCTTGCAGTGAAAGCGCTTCCAGAGGGGAGTCTAATGAGGGCAAACATTTGATGGTAGCAGCTTCCCTGCGGGAGATATTCTCTTTGCCAAAATCGCCTTATGAGCCGCAGTTAACTTAAAATTCAGTACCCTATCCTAAAGCTTGCTGTTAGGAGGGAATCTGCAGCTTGCAGTGAAAGCGATTCCAGAGGGGAGTCTAATGAGGGCAAACATTTGATGGTAACAGCTTCCCTGCGGGAGATACTCTCTTTGCCAAAATCGTATTATTAGGCGAAATTAAGGTACAATTCAGTACCCTATCCTAAAGCTTGCTGTTAGGATGGAATCTGCAGCTTGCAGTGAAAGCGCTTCCAGAGGGGAGTCTAATGAGGGCAAACATTTGATGGTAGCAGCTTCCCTGCGGGAGATATTCTCTTTGCCATAATCGCCTTATGAGCTGCAGTTAAGTTACAATTCAGTACCCTATCCTAAAGCTTGCTGTTAGGAGGGAATCTGCAGCTTGCAGTGAAAGCACTTCCAGAGGGGAGTCTAATGAGGGCAAACACTTGATGGTAGCAGCTTCCCTGCGGGAGATATTCTCTTGTCCAAAATTGCCTTATTAGGCGAAAGTAAGTTACAATTCAGTACCCTATCCTAAAGCTTGCTGTTAGGAGGGAATCTGCAGCTTGCAGTGAAAGCGCTTCCAGAGGGGAGTCTAATGAGGGCAAACATTTGATGGTAGCAGCTTCCCTGCGGGAGATACTCTCTTTGCCAAAATCGCATTATTAGGCGAAAGTAAGTTACAATTCAGTACCCTATCCTAAAGCTTGCTGTTAGGAGGGAATCTGCAGCTTGCAGTGAAAGCGCTTCCAGAGGGGAGTGTAATGAGGGCAAACATTTGATGGTAGTAGCTTCCCTGCGGGAGATACTCTCTTTGCCAAAATCGCATTATTAGGCGAAAGTAAGTTACAATTCAGTACCCTATCCTAAAGCTTGCTGTTAGGAGGGAATCTGCAGCTTGCAGTGAAAGCGCTTCCAGAGGGGAGTCTAATGAGGGCAAACATTTGATGGTAGGAGCTTCCCTGCGGGAGATATTCTCTTTGCCAAAATCGCCTTATGAGCCGCAGTTAACTTAAAATTCAGTACCCTATCCTAAAGCTTGCTGTTAGGAGGGAATCTGCAGCTTGCAGTGAAAGCGATTCCAGAGGGGAGTCTAATGAGGGCAAACATTTGATGGTAGCAGCTTCCCTGCGGGAGATACTCTCTTTGCCAAAATCGTATTATTAGGCGAAATTAAGGTACAATTCAGTACCCTATCCTAAAGCTTGCTGTTAGGATGGAATCTGCAGCTTGCAGTGAAAGCGCTTCCAGAGGGGAGTCTAATGAGGGCAAACATTTGATGGTAGCAGCTTCCCTGCGGGAGATATTCTCTTTGCCATAATCGCCTTATGAGCTGCAGTTAAGTTACAATTCAGTACCCTATCCTAAAGCTTGCTGTTAGGAGGGAATCTGCAGCTTGCAGTGAAAGCACTTCCAGAGGGGAGTCTAATGAGGGCAAACATTTGATGGTAGCAGCTTCCCTGCGGGAGATAGTCTCTTTGCCAAAATCGCATTATTAGGCGAAAGTAAGTTACAATTCAGTACCCTATCCTAAAGCTTGCTGTTACGTGGGAATCTGCCGCTTGCAGTGAAAGCGCTTCCAGAGGGGAGTCTAATGAGGGCAAACATTTGATGGTAGCAGCTTCCCTGCGGGAGATATTCTCTTTGCCAAAATCGCCTTATGAGCCGCAGTTAACTTACAATTCAGTACCCTATCCTAAAGCTTGCTGTTAGGAGGGAATCTGCAGCTTGCAGTGAAAGCGCTTCCAGAGGGGAGTCTAATGAGGGCAAACATTTGATGGTAACAGCTTCCCTGCGGGAGATATTCTCTTGTCCACAATCGCCTTATTAGGCGAAAGTAAGTTACAATTCAGTACCCTATCCTAAAGCTTGCTGTTAGGAGGGAATCTGCAGCTTGCAGTGAAAGCACTTCCAGAGGGAAGTCTAACGAGGGCAAACATTTGATGGTAGCAGCTTTCCTGCGGGAGATACTCTCTTTGCCAAAATCGCATTATTAGGCGAAAGTAAGTTACAATTCAGTACAGTGTCCTAAAGCTTGCTGTTAGGAGGGAATCTGCAGCTTGCAGTGAAAGCGCTTCCAGAGGGGAGTCTAATGAGGGCAAACATTTGATGGTAGCAGCTTCCCTGCGGGAGATATTCTCTTTGCCAAAATCGCCTTATGAGCCGCAGTTAACTTACAATTCAGTACCCTATCCTAAAGCTTGCTGTTAGGAGGGAATCTGCAGCTTGCAGTGAAAGCGCTTCCAGAGGGGAGTCTAATGAGGGCAAACATTTGATGGTAGCATCTTCCCTGCGGGAGATATTCTCATTGCCAAAATTGCCTTATTAGCCGCAGTTAAGTTACAATTCAGTACCCTATCCTAAAGCTTGCTGTTAGGAGGGAATCTGCAGCTTGCAGTGAAAGCGCTTCCAGAGGGGAGTCTAATGAGGGCAAACATTTGATGGTAGCAGCTTCCCTGCGGGAGATATTCTCTTTGCCAAAATCGCCTTATGAGCCGCAGTTAACTTAAAATTCAGTACCCTATCCTAAAGCTTGCTGTTAGGAGGGAATCTGCAGCTTGCAGTGAAAGCGATTCCAGAGGGGAGTCTAATGAGGGCAAACATTTGATGGTAGCAGCTTCCCTGCGGGAGATACTCTCTTTGCCAAAATCGTATTATTAGGCGAAAGTAAGGTACAATTCAGTACCCTATCCTAAAGCTTGCTGTTAGGATGGAATCTGCAGCTTGCAGTGAAAGCGCTTCCAGAGGGGAGTCTAATGAGGGCAAACATTTGATGGTAGCAGCTTCCCTGCGGGAGATATTCTCTTTGCCATAATCGCCTTATGAGCTGCAGTTAAGTTACAATTCAGTACCCTATCCTAAAGCTTGCTGTTA
The DNA here is from genome assembly GCF_032191515.1 of Phaenicophaeus curvirostris. Lineage (NCBI taxonomy): Eukaryota > Metazoa > Chordata > Aves > Cuculiformes > Cuculidae > Phaenicophaeus > Phaenicophaeus curvirostris. The sequence continues at coordinate 657,772 of NW_027206702.1, forward strand.
GGAGGGAATCTGCAGCTTGCAGTGAAAGCACTTCCAGAGGGGAGTCTAATGAGGGCAAACATTTGATGGTAGCAGCTTCCCTGCGGGAGATATTCTCTTGTCCAAAATTGCCTTATTAGGCGAAAGTAAGTTACAATTCAGTACCCTATCCTAAAGCTTGCTGTTAGGAGGGAATCTGCAGCTTGCAGTGAAAGCGCTTCCAGAGGGGAGTCTAATGAGGGCAAACATTTGATGGTAGCAGCTTCCCTGCGGGAGATACTCTCTTTGCCAAAATCGCACTATTAGGCGAAAGTAAGTTACAATTCAGTACCCTATCCTAAAGCTTGCTGTTAGGAGGGAATCTGCAGCTTGCAGTGAAAGCGCTTCCAGAGGGGAGTATAATGAGGGCAAACATTTGATGGTAGTAGCTTCCCTGCGGGAGATACTCTCTTTGCCAAAATCGCATTATTAGGCGAAAGTAAGTTACAATTCAGTACCCTATCCTAAAGCTTGCTGATAGGAGGGAATCTGCAGCTTGCAGTGAAAGCGCTTCCAGAGGGGAGTGTAATGAGGGCAAATATGTGATGGTAGCAGCTTCCCTGCGGGAGATACTCTCTTTCCCAAAATCGCCTTATTATGCGAAAGTAAGTTACAATTCAGTACCCTATCCTAAAGCTTGCTCTTAGGAGGGAATCTGCAGCTTGCAGTGAAAGCACTTCCAGAGGGAAGTCTAACGAGGGCAAACATTTGATGGTAGCAGCTTCCCTGCGGGAGATACTCTCTTTGCCAAAATCGCATTATTAGGCGAAAGTAAGTTACAATTCAGTACCCTATCCTAAAGCTTGCTGTTAGGAGGGAATCTGCAGCTTGCAGTGAAAGCGCTTCCAGAGGGGAGTCTAATGAGGGCAAATATTTGATGGTAGCAGCTTCCCTGCGGGAGATACTCTCTTTGCCACAATCGCCTTATTAGCCGCAGTTAAGTTACAATTCAGTACCCTATCCTAAAGCTTGCTGTTAGGAGGGAATCTGCAGCTTGCAGTGAAAGCGCTTCCAGAGGGGAGTCTAATGAGGGCAAACATTTGATGGTAGCAGCTTCCCTGCGGGAGATATTCTCTTTGCCAAAATCGCCTTATGAGCCGCAGTTAACTTAAAATTCAGTACCCTATCCTAAAGCTTGCTGTTAGGAGGGAATCTGCAGCTTGCAGTGAAAGCGATTCCAGAGGGGAGTCTAATGAGGGCAAACATTTGATGGTAGCAGCTTCCCTGCGGGAGATACTCTCTTTGCCAAAATCGTATTATTAGGCGAAATTAAGGTACAATTCAGTACCCTATCCTAAAGCTTGCTGTTAGGATGGAATCTGCAGCTTGCAGTGAAAGCGCTTCCAGAGGGGAGTCTAATGAGGGCAAACATTTGATGGTAGCAGCTTCCCTGCGGGAGATATTCTCTTTGCCATAATCGCCTTATGAGCTGCAGTTAAGTTACAATTCAGTACCCTATCCTAAAGCTTGCTGTTAGGAGGGAATCTGCAGCTTGCAGTGAAAGCACTTCCAGAGGGGAGTCTAATGAGGGCAAACATTTGATGGTAGCAGCTTCCCTGCGGGAGATATTCTCTTTGCCAAAATCGCATTATTAGACGCAGTTAAGTTACAATTCAGTACCCTGTCCTACATCTTGCTGTTAGGTGGGAATCTGTCCCTTGCTGTTAAAGCGCTTCCAGAGGGGAGTCTAATGAGGGCAAACATTTGATGGTAGCAGCTTCCCTGCGGGAGATATTCTCTTTGCCAAAATCGCCTTATGAGCCGCAGTTAACTTACAATTCAGTACCCTATCCTAAAGCTTGCTGTTAGGAGGGAATCTGCAGCTTGCAGTGAAAGCGCTTCCAGAGGGGAGTCTAATGAGGGCAAACATTTGATGGTAACAGCTTCCCTGCGGGAGATATTCTCTTGTCCAAAATCGCCTTATTAGGCGAAAGTAAGTTACAATTCAGTACCCTATCCTAAAGCTTGCTGTTAGGAGGGAATCTGCAGCTTGCAGTGAAAGCGCTTCCAGAGGGGAGTCTAATGAGGGCAAACATTTGATGGTAGCAGCTTCCCTGCGGGAGATATTCTCTTTGCCAAAATCGCCTTATGAGCCGCAGTTAACTTACAATTCAGTACCCTATCCTAAAGCTTGCTGTTAGGAGGGAATCTGCAGCTTGCAGTGAAAGCGCTTCCAGAGGGGAGTCTAATGAGGGCAAACATTTGATGGTAGCATCTTCCCTGCGGGAGATATTCTCATTGCCAAAATTGCCTTATTAGCCGCAGTTAAGTTACAATTCAGTACCCTATCCTAAAGCTTGCTGTTAGGAGGGAATCTGCAGCTTGCAGTGAAAGCGCTTCCAGAGGGGAGTCTAATGAGGGCAAACATTTGATGGTAACAGCTTCCCTGCGGGAGATATTCTCTTTGACAAAATCGCCTTATAAGACGCTGTTAAGTTACAATTCAGTACCCTATCCTAAAGCTTGCTGTTAGGAGGGAATCTGCAGCTTGCAGTGAAAGCGCTTCCAGAGGGGAGTCTAATGAGGGCAAACATTTGATGGTAACAGCTTCCCTGCGGGAGATATTCTCTTGAACAAAATCGCCTTATTAGGCGAAAGTAAGTTACAAGTCAGTACCCTATCCTAAAGCTTGCTGTTAGGAGGGAATCTGCAGCTTGCAGTGAAAGCGCTTCCAGAGGGGAGTCTAATGAGGGCAAACATTTGATGGTAGCAGCTTCCCTGCGGGAGATACTCTCTTTGCCAAAATCGCGTTATTAGCCGCAGTTAAGTTACAATTCAGTACCCTATCCTAAAGCTTGCTGTTAGGAGGGAATCTGCAGCTTGCAGTGAAAGCGCTTCCAGAGGGGAGTCTAATGAGGGCAAACATTTGATGGTAGTAGCTTCCCTGCGGGAGATACTATCTTTGCCAAAATCGCATTATTAGGCGAAAGTAAGTTACAATTCAGTACCCTATCCTAAAGCTTGCTGTTAGGTGGGAATCTGCCGCTTGCAGTTAAAGCACTTCCAGAGGGGAGTGTAATGAGGGCAAACATTTGATGGTAGCATCTTCCCTGCGGGAGATATTCTCTTTGCCAAAATCGCCTTATTAGCCGCAGTTAAGTTACAATTCAGTACCCTGTCCTACAGCTTGCTGTTAGGTGGGAATCTGCAGCTTGCAGTGAAAGCGCTTCCAGAGGGGAGTCTAATGAGGGCAAACATTTGATGGTAGCAGCTTCCCTGCGGGAGATACTCTCTTTGCCAAAATCGCCTTATTAGCCGCAGTTAAGTTACAATTCAGTATCCTATCCTAAAGCTTGCTGTTAGGATGGAATCTGCAGCTTGCAGTGAAAGCGCTTCCAGAGGGGAGTCTAATGAGGGCAAACATTTGATGGTAGCAGCTTCCCTGCGGGAGATACTCTCTTTGCCAAAATCGCCTTATGAGCCGCAGTTAACTTACAATTCAGTACCCTATCCTAAAGCTTGCTGTTAGGAGGGAATCTGCAGCTTGCAGTGAAAGCGCTTCCAGAGGGGAGTCTAATGAGGGCAAACATTTGATGGTAGCAGCTTCCCTGCGGGAGATACTCTCTTTGCCAAAATCGCATTATTAGGCGAATGTAAGATACAATTCAGTACCCTATCCTAAAGCTTGCTGTTAGGAGGGAATCTGCCGCTTGCAGTGAAAGCGCTTCCAGAGGGGAGTCTAATGAGGGCAAACATTTGATGGTAGCAGCTTCCCTGCGGGAGATACTCTCTTTGCCAAAATCACGTTATTAGCCGCAGTTAAGTTACAATTCAGTACCCTATACTAAAGCTTGCTGTTAGGAGGGAATCTGCAGCTTGCAGTGAAAGCGCTTCCAGAGGGGAGTCTAATGAGGGCAAACATTTGATGGTAACAGCTTCCCTGCGGGAGATACTCTCTTTGCCAAAATCGCATTATTAGCCGCAGTTATGTTACAATTCAGTACCCTATCCTAAAGCTTGCTGTTAGGAGGGAATCTGCAGCTTGCAGTGAAAGCGCTTCCAGAGGGGAGTCTAATGAGGGCAAACATTTGATGGTAGCAGCTTCCCTGCGGGAGATATTCTCTTTGCCAAAATCGCCTTATGAGCCGCAGTTAACTTACAATTCAGTACCCTATCCTAAAGCTTGCTGTTAGGAGGGAATCTGCAGCTTGCAGTGAAAGCGCTTCCGGAGGTGAGTCTAACGAGGGCAAACATTTGATGGTAGCAGCTTCCCTGCGGGAGATAGTCTCTTTGCCAAAATCGCCTTATTAACCGCAGTTAAGTTAAAATTCAGTACCCTATCCTAAAGCTTGCTGTTAGGAGGGAATCTGCAGCTTGCAGTGAAAGCGCTTCCAGAGGGGAGTCTAATGAGGGCAAACGTTTGATGGTAACAGCTTCCCTGCGGGAGATACTCTCTTTGCCACAATCGCATTATTAGGCGAAAGTAAGTTACAATTCAGTACGCTATCCTAAAGCTTGCTGTTAGGAGGGAATCTGCAGCTTGCAATGAAAGCGCTTCCAGAGAGGAGTCTAATGAGGGCAAATATTTGATGGTAGCAGCTTCCCTGCGGGAGATACTCTCTTTGCTAAAATCGCTTTATTAGGCGAAAGTAAGTTACAATTCAGTACCCTATCCTAAATCTTGCTGTTAGGAGGGAATCTGCAGCTTGCAGTGAAAGCGCTTCCAGAGGGGAGTCTAATGAGGGCAAACATTTGATGGTAGCAGCTTCCCTGCGGGAGATACTCTCTTTGCTAAAATCGCATTATTAGGCGAAAGTAAGATACAATTCAGTACCCTATCCTAAAGCTTGCTGTTAGGAGGGAATCTGCAGCTTGCAGTGAAAGCGCTTCCAGAGGGGAGTCTAATGAGGGCAAACATTTGATGGTAGCAGCTTCCCTGCGGGAGATACTCTCTTTGCCAAAATCGCATTATTAGGCGAAAGTAAGATACAATTCAGTACCCTATCCTAAATCTTGCTGTTAGGAGGGAATCTGCAGCTTGCAGTGAAAGCGCTTCCAGAGGGGAGTCTAACGAGGGCAAACATTTGATGGTAGCAGCTTCCCTGCGGGAGATACTCTCTTTGCCACAATCGCGTTATTAGGCGAAAATAAGTTACAATTCAGTACCCTATCCTAAAGCTTGCTGTTAGGAGGGAATCTGCAGCTTGCAGTGAAAGCGCTTCCAGAGGGGAGTCTAATGAGGGAAAACATTTGATGGTAGCAGCTTCCCTGCGGGAGATATTCTCTTTGCCAAAATCGCCTTATTCGTCGCCGTTAAGTTACCATTCAGTACCCTATCCTAAAGCTTGCTGTTAGGAGGGAATCTGCAGCTTGCAGTGAAAGCGCTTCCAGAGGGGAGTCTAATGAGGGCAAATATTTGATGGTAGCAGCTTCCCTGCGGGAGATACTCTCTTTGCCAAAATCGCATTATTAGGCGAAAGTAAGTTACAATTCAGTACCCTATCCTAAAGCTTGCTGTTAGGAGGGAATCTGCAGCTTGCAGTGAAAGCGCTTCCGGAGGTGAGTCTAACGAGGGCAAACATTTGGTGGTAGCAGCTTCCCTGCGGGAGATACTCTCTTTGCCAAAATCGCATTATTAGGCGAAAGTAAGTTACAATTCAGTACCCTATCCTAAAGCTTGCTGTTAGGAGGGAATCTGCAGCTTGCAGTGAAAGCGCTTCCAGAGGGGAGTCTAATGAGGGCAAACATTTGATGGTAGCAGCTTCCCTGCGGGAGATACTCTCTTTGCCAAAATCGCATTATTAGGCGAAAGTAAGATACAATTCAGTACCCTATCCTAAAGCTTGCTGTTAGGAGGGAATCTGCAGCTTGCAGTGAAAGCGCTTCCAGAGGGGAGTCTAACGAGGGCAAACATTTGATGGTAGCAGCTTCCCTGCGGGAGATACTCTCTTTGCCAAAATCGCATTATTAGGCGAAAATAAGTTACAATTCAGTACCCTATCCTAAAGCTTGCTGTTAGGAGGGAATCTGCAGCTTGCAGTGAAAGCGCTTCCAGAGGGGAGTCTAATGAGGGAAAACATTTGATGGTAGCAGCTTCCCTGCGGGAGATATTCTCTTTGCCAAAATCGCATTATTAGGCGAAAGTAAGATACAATTCAGTACCCTATCCTAAATCTTGCTGTTAGGAGGGAATCTGCAGCTTGCAGTGAAAGCGCTTCCAGAGGGGAGTCTAACGAGGGCAAACATTTGATGGTAGCAGCTTCCCTGCGGGAGATACTCTCTTTGCCACAATCGCGTTATTAGGCGAAAATAAGTTACAATTCAGTACCCTATCCTAAAGCTTGCTGTTAGGAGGGAATCTGCAGCTTGCAGTGAAAGCGCTTCCAGAGGGGAGTCTAATGAGGGAAAACATTTGATGGTAGCAGCTTCCCTGCGAGAGATATTCTCTTTGCCAAAATCGCCTTATTCGTCGCCGTTAAGTTACCATTCAGTACCCTATCCTAAAGCTTGCTGTTAGGAGGGAATCTGCAGCTTGCAGTGAAAGCGCTTCCAGAGGGGAGTCTAATGAGGGCAAATATTTGATGGTAGCAGCTTCCCTGCGGGAGATACTCTCTTTGCCAAAATCGCATTATTAGGCGAAAGTAAGTTACAATTCAGTACCCTATCCTAAAGCTTGCTGTTAGGAGGGAATCTGCAGCTTGCAGTGAAAGCGCTTCCGGAGGTGAGTCTAACGAGGGCAAACATTTGGTGGTAGCAGCTTCCCTGCGGGAGATACTCTCTTTGCCATAATCGCATTATTAGGCGAAAGTAAGTTACAATTCAGTACCCTATCCTAAAGCTTGCTGTTAGGAGGGAATCTGCAGCTTGCAGTGAAAGCGCTTCCAGAGGGGAGTCTAATGAGGGCAAACATTTGATGGTAGCAGCTTCCCTGCGGGAGATACTCTCTTTCCCAAAATCGCATTATTAGGCGAAAGTAAGATACAATTCAGTACCCTATCCTAAAGCTTGCTGTTAGGAGGGAATCTGCAGCTTGCAGTGAAAGCGCTTCCAGAGGGGAGTCTAACGAGGGCAAACATTTGATGGTAGCAGCTTCCCTGCGGGAGATACTCTCTTTGCCAAAATCGCATTATTAGGCGAAAATAAGTTACAATTCAGTACCCTATCCTAAAGCTTGCTGTTAGGAGGGAATCTGCAGCTTGCAGTGAAAGCGCTTCCAGAGGGGAGTCTAATGAGGGAAAACATTTGATGGTAGCAGCTTCCCTGCGGGAGATACTCTCTTTGCCAAAATCGCATTATTAGCCGCAGTTATGTTACAATTCAGTACCCTATCCTAAAGCTTGCTGTTAGGAGGGAATCTGCAGCTTGCAGTGAAAGCGCTTCCAGAGGGGAGTCTAATGAGGGCAAACATTTGATGGTAGCAGCTTCCCTGCGGGAGATATTCTCTTTGCCAAAATCGCCTTATGAGCCGCAGTTAACTTACAATTCAGTACCCTATCCTAAAGCTTGCTGTTAGGAGGGAATCTGCAGCTTGCAGTGAAAGCGCTTCCGGAGGTGAGTCTAACGAGGGCAAACATTTGATGGTAGCAGCTTCCCTGCGGGAGATAGTCTCTTTGCCAAAATCGCCTTATTAACCGCAGTTAAGTTAAAATTCAGTACCCTATCCTAAAGCTTGCTGTTAGGAGGGAATCTGCAGCTTGCAGTGAAAGCGCTTCCAGAGGGGAGTCTAATGAGGGCAAACGTTTGATGGTAACAGCTTCCCTGCGGGAGATACTCTCTTTGCCACAATCGCATTATTAGGCGAAAGTAAGTTACAATTCAGTACCCTATCCTAAAGCTTGCTGTTAGGAGGGAATCTGCAGCTTGCAATGAAAGCGCTTCCAGAGAGGAGTCTAATGAGGGCAAATATTTGATGGTAGCAGCTTCCCTGCGGGAGATACTCTCTTTGCTAAAATCGCTTTATTAGGAGAAAGTAAGTTACAATTCAGTACCCTATCCTAAATCTTGCTGTTAGGAGGGAATCTGCAGCTTGCAGTGAAAGCGCTTCCAGAGGGGAGTCTAATGAGGGCAAACATTTGATGGTAGCAGCTTCCCTGCGGGAGATACTCTCTTTGCTAAAATCGCATTATTAGGCGAAAGTAAGATACAATTCAGTACCCTATCCTAAAGCTTGCTGTTAGGAGGGAATCTGCAGCTTGCAGTGAAAGCGCTTCCAGAGGGGAGTCTAATGAGGGCAAACATTTGATGGTAGCAGCTTCCCTGCGGGAGATACTCTCTTTGCCAAAATCGCATTATTAGGCGAAAGTAAGATACAATTCAGTACCCTATCCTAAATCTTGCTGTTAGGAGGGAATCTGCAGCTTGCAGTGAAAGCGATTCCAGAGGGGAGTCTAACGAGGGCAAACATTTGATGGTAGCAGCTTCCCTGCGGGAGATACTCTCTTTGCCACAATCGCGTTATTAGGCGAAAATAAGTTACAATTCAGTACCCTATCCTAAAGCTTGCTGTTAGGAGGGAATCTGCAGCTTGCAGTGAAAGCGCTTCCAGAGGGGAGTCTAATGAGGGAAAACATTTGATGGTAGCAGCTTCCCTGCGGGAGATATTCTCTTTGCCAAAATCGCCTTATTCGTCGCCGTTAAGTTACCATTCAGTACCCTATCCTAAAGCTTGCTGTTAGGAGGGAATCTGCAGCTTGCAGTGAAAGCGCTTCCAGAGGGGAGTCTAATGAGGGCAAATATTTGATGGTAGCAGCTTCCCTGCGGGAGATACTCTCTTTGCCAAAATCGCATTATTAGGCGAAAGTAAGTTACAATTCAGTACCCTATCCTAAAGCTTGCTGTTAGGAGGGAATCTGCAGCTTGCAGTGAAAGCGCTTCCGGAGGTGAGTCTAACGAGGGCAAACATTTGGTGGTAGCAGCTTCCCTGCGGGAGATACTCTCTTTGCCAAAATCGCATTATTAGGCGAAAGTAAGTTACAATTCAGTACCCTATCCTAAAGCTTGCTGTTAGGAGGGAATCTGCAGCTTGCAGTGAAAGCGCTTCCAGAGGGGAGTCTAATGAGGGCAAACATTTGATGGTAGCAGCTTCCCTGCGGGAGATACTCTCTTTCCCAAAATCGCATTATTAGGCGAAAGTAAGATACAATTCAGTACCCTATCCTAAAGCTTGCTGTTAGGAGGGAATCTGCAGCTTGCAGTGAAAGCGCTTCCAGAGGGGAGTCTAACGAGGGCAAACATTTGATGGTAGCAGCTTCCCTGCGGGAGATACTCTCTTTGCCAAAATCGCATTATTAGGCGAAAATAAGTTACAATTCAGTACCCTATCCTAAAGCTTGCTGTTAGGAGGGAATCTGCAGCTTGCAGTGAAAGCGCTTCCAGAGGGGAGTCTAATGAGGGAAAACATTTGATGGTAGCAGCTTCCCTGCGGGAGATATTCTCTTTGCCAAAATCGCATTATTAGGCGAAAGTAAGATACAATTCAGTACCCTATCCTAAATCTTGCTGTTAGGAGGGAATCTGCAGCTTGCAGTGAAAGCGCTTCCAGAGGGGAGTCTAACGAGGGCAAACATTTGATGGTAGCAGCTTCCCTGCGGGAGATACTCTCTTTGCCACAATCGCGTTATTAGGCGAAAATAAGTTACAATTCAGTACCCTATCCTAAAGCTTGCTGTTAGGAGGGAATCTGCAGCTTGCAGTGAAAGCGCTTCCAGAGGGGAGTCTAATGAGGGAAAACATTTGATGGTAGCAGCTTCCCTGCGGGAGATATTCTCTTTGCCAAAATCGCCTTATTCGTCGCTGTTAAGTTACCATTCAGTACCCTATCCTAAAGCTTGCTGTTAGGAGGGAATCTGCAGCTTGCAGTGAAAGCGCTTCCAGAGGGGAGTCTAATGAGGGCAAATATTTGATGGTAGCAGCTTCCCTGCGGGAGATACTCTCTTTGCCAAAATCGCATTATTAGGCGAAAGTAAGTTACAATTCAGTACCCTATCCTAAAGCTTGCTGTTAGGAGGGAATCTGCAGCTTGCAGTGAAAGCGCTTCCGGAGGTGAGTCTAACGAGGGCAAACATTTGGTGGTAGCAGCTTCCCTGCGGGAGATACTCTCTTTGCCATAATCGCATTATTAGGCGAAAGTAAGTTACAATTCAGTACCCTATCCTAAAGCTTGCTGTTAGGAGGGAATCTGCAGCTTGCAGTGAAAGCGCTTCCAGAGGGGAGTCTAATGAGGGCAAACATTTGATGGTAGCAGCTTCCCTGCGGGAGATACTCTCTTTCCCAAAATCGCATTATTAGGCGAAAGTAAGATACAATTCAGTACCCTATCCTAAAGCTTGCTGTTAGGAGGGAATCTGCAGCTTGCAGTGAAAGCGCTTCCAGAGGGGAGTCTAACGAGGGCAAACATTTGATGGTAGCAGCTTCCCTGCGGGAGATACTCTCTTTGCCAAAATCGCATTATTAGGCGAAAATAAGTTACAATTCAGTACCCTATCCTAAAGCTTGCTGTTAGGAGGGAATCTGCAGCTTGCAGTGAAAGCGCTTCCAGAGGGGAGTCTAATGAGGGAAAACATTTGATGGTAGCAGCTTCCCTGCGGGAGATATAATCTTTGCCAAAATCGCCTTATTCGTCGCCGTTAAGTTACCATTCAGTACCCTATCCTAAAGCTTGCTGTTAGGAGGGAATCTGCAGCTTGCAGTGAAAGCGCTTCCAGAGGGGAGTCTAATGAGGGCAAATATTTGATGGTAGCAGCTTCCCTGCGGGAGATAGTCTCTTTTCCAAAATCGCATTATTAGGCGAAAGTAAGTTACAATTCAGTACCCTATCCTAAAGCTTGCTGTTAGGAGGGAATCTGCAGCTTGCAGTGAAAGCGCTTCCGGAGGTGAGTCTAACGAGGGCAAACATTTGGTGGTAGCAGCTTCCCTGCGGGAGATACTCTCTTTGCCATAATCGCATTATTAGGCGAAAGTAAGTTACAATTCAGTACCCTATCCTAAAGCTTGCTGTTAGGAGGGAATCTGCAGCTTGCAGTGAAAGCGCTTCCAGAGGGGAGTCTAATGAGGACAAACATTTGATGGTACCAGCTTCCCTGCGGGAGATACTCTCTTTGCCAAAATCGCATTATTAGGCGAAAACAAGTTACAATTCAGTACCCTATCCTAAAGCTTGCTGTTAGGAGGGAATCTGCAGCTTGCAGTGAAAGCGCTTCCAGAGGGGAGTCTAATGAGGGCAAACATTTGATGGTAGCAGCTTCCCTGCGGGAGATACTCTCTTTGCCAAAAATCGCCTTATTAGCCGCAGTTAAGTTACAATTCAGTACCCTATCCTAAAGCTTGCTGTTAGGAGGGAATCTGCAGCTTGCAGTGAAAGCGCTTCCAGAGGGCAGTCTAATGAGGGCAAATATTTGATGTTAGCAGCTTCCCTGCGGGAGATACTCTCTTTGCCAAAATCTCTTTATTAGGCGAAAGTAAGTTACAATTCAGTACCCTATCCTAAAGCTTGCTGTTAGGAGGGAATCTGCAGCTTGCAGTGAAAGCGCTTCCAGAGGGGAGTCTAATGAGGGCAAACATTTGATGGTAGCAGCTTCCCTGCGGGAGATAGTCTCTTTGCCAAAATCGCATTATTAGGCGAAAGTAAGATACAATTCAGTACCCTATCCTAAAGCTTGCTGTTAGGAGGGAATCTGCAGCTTGCAGTGAAAGCGCTTCCGGAGGTGAGTCTAACGAGGGCAAACATTTGGTGGTAGCAGCTTCCCTGCGGGAGATACTCTCTTTGCCATAATCGCATTATTAGGCGAAAGTAAGTTACAATTCAGTACCCTATCCTAAAGCTTGCTGTTAGGAGGGAATCTGCAGCTTGCAGTGAAAGCGCTTCCAGAGGGGAGTCTAATGAGGGCAAATATTTGATGGTAGTAGCTTCCCTGCGGGAGATATTCTCTTTGCCAAAATCGCCTTATGAGCCGCAGTTAAGTTACAATTCAGTACCCTATCCTAAATCTTGCTGTTAGGAGGGAATCTGCAGCTTGCAGTGAAAGCGCTTCCAGAGGGGAGTCTAATGAGGGCAAACATTTGATGGTAGCAGCTTCCCTGCGTGAGATACTCTCTTTGCTAAAATCGTATTATTAGGCGAAAGTAAGGTACAATTCAGTACCCTATCCTAAAGGTTGCTGTTAGGTGGGAATCTCCCGCTTGCAGTGAAAGCGCTTCCAGAGGGGAGTCTAATGAGGGCAAACATTTGATGGTAGCAGCTTCCCTGCGGGAGATATTCTCTTTGCCAAAATCGCCTTAATAGACGCAGTTAAGTTACAATTCAGTACCCTGTCCTACAGCTTGCTGTTAGCTGGGAATCTGCCGCTTGCAGTTAAAGCGCTTCCAGAGGGGAGTCTAATGAGGGCAAACATTTGATTGTAGCAGCTTCCCTGCGGGAGATACTCTCTTTGCCAAAATCGCCTTATGAGCCGCAGTTAACTTACAATTCCGTACCCTATCCTAAAGCTTGCTGTTAGGAGGGAATCTGCAGCTTGCAGTGAAAGCGCTTCCAGAGGGGAGTCTAATGAGGGCAAACATTTGATGGTAGCAGCTTCCCTGCGGGAGATACTCTCTTTGCCAAAATCGCATTATTAGCCGCAGTTAAGTTACAATTCAGTACCCTATCCTAAAGCTTGCTGTTAGGATGGAATCTGCAGCTTGCAGTGAAAGCGCTTCCAGAGGGGAGTCTAATGAGGGCAAATATTTGATGGTAGCAGCTTCCCTGCGGGAGATATTCTCTTTGCCAAAATCGCCTTATTAGACGCAGTTATGTTACAATTCAGTACACTGTCCTAAAGCTTGCTGTTAGGAGGGAATCTGCAGCTTGCAGTGAAAGCGCTTCCAGAGGGGAGTCTAATGAGGGCAAACATTTGATGGTAACAGCTTCCCTGCGGGAGATACTCTCTTTGCCAAAATCGCATTATTAGGCGAAAGTAAGTTACAATTCAGTACCCTATCCTAAAGCTTGCTGTTAGGAGGGAATCTGCAGCTTGCAGTGAAAGCGCTTCCAGAGGGGAGTGTAATGAGGGCAAACATTTGATGGTAGCAGCTTCCCTGCGGGAGATACTCTCTTTGCAAAAAGCGCATTATTAGGGGAAAGTAAGTTACAATTCAGTACCCTATCCTAAAGCTTGCTGTTAGGAGGGAATCTGCAGCTTGCAGTGAAAGCGCTTCCAGAGGGGAGTCTAATGAGGGCAAACATTTGATGGTAGCAGCTTCCCTGCGGGAGATACTCTCTTTGCCACAATTGCATCATTAGGCGAAAGTAAGTTACAATTCAGTACCCTATCCTAAAGCTTGCTGTTAGGAGGGAATCTGCAGCTTGCAGTGAAAGCGCTTCCAGAGGGGAGTCTAATGAGGGCAAACATTTGATGGTAGCAGCTTCCCTGCGGGAGATACTCTCTTTGCCAAAATCGCATTATTAGCCGCAGTTAGGTTACAATTCAGTATACTATCCTAAAGCTTGCTGTTAGGATGGAATCTGCAGCTTGCAGTGAAAGCGCTTCCAGAGGGGAGTCTAATGAGGGCAAACATTTGATGGTAGCAGCTTCCCTGCGGGAGATATTCTCTTTGCCATAATCGCCTTATGAGCTGCAGTTAAGTTACAATTCAGTACCCTATCCTAAAGCTTGCTGTTAGGAGGGAATCTGCAGCTTGCAGTGAAAGCACTTCCAGAGGGGAGTCTAATGAGGGCAAACATTTGATGGTAGCAGCTTCCCTGCGGGAGATACTCTCTTTGCCAAAATCGCATTATTAGGCGAATGTAAGATACAATTCAGTACCCTATCCTAAAGCTTGCTGTTAGGAGGGAATCTGCAGCTTGCAGTGAAAGCGCTTCCAGAGGGGAGTCTAATGAGGGAAAACATTTGATGGTAGCAGCTTCCCTGCGGGAGATAGTCTCTTTGCCAAAATCGCGTTATTAGCCGCAGTTAAGTTACAATTCAGTACCCTATCCTAAAGCTTGCTGTTAGGAGGGAATCTGCAGCTTGCAGTGAAAGCGCTTCCAGAGGGGAGTCTAATGAGGGCAAATATTTGATGGTAGTAGCTTCCCTGCGGGAGATATTCTCTTTGCCAAAATCGCCTTATAAGCCGCAGTTAAGTTACAATTCAGTACCCTATCCTAAAGCTTGCTGTTAGGAGGGAATATGCAGCTTGCAGTGAAAGCGCTTCCAGAGGGGAGTCTAATGAGGGCAAACATTTGATGGTAGCAGCTTCCCTGCGGGAGATATTCTCTTTGCCAAAATCGCCTTATTAACCGCAGTTAAGTTACAATTCAGTACCCTATCCTAAAAGTTGCTGTTAGGTGGGAATCTGCAGCTTGCAGTGAAAGCGCTTCCAGAGGGGAGTCTAATGAGGGCAAACATTTGATGGTAGCAGCTTCCCTGCGGGAGATATTCTCTTTGCCATAATCGCTTTATTAGACGCAGTTATGTTACAATTTAGTACCCTATCCTACAGCTTGCTGTTAGGAGGGAATCTGCAGCTTGCAGTGAAAGCGCTTCCAGAGGGGAGTCTAATGAGGGCAAACATTTGATGGTAACAGCTTCCCTGCGGGAGATACTGTCTTTGCCAAAATCGCATTATTAGGCGAAAGTAAGTTACAATTCAGTACCCTATCCTAAAGCTTGCTGTAAGGAGGGAATCTGCAGCTTGCAGTGAAAGCACTTCCAGAGGGGAGTCTAACGAGGGCAAACATTTGATGGTAGCAGCTTCCCTGCGGGAGATACTCTCTTTGCCAAAATCGCATTATTAGGCGAAAGTAAGTTACAATTCAGTACCCTATCCTAAAGCTTGCTGTTAGGAGGGAATCTGCAGCTTGCAGTGAAAGCGCTTCCAGAGGGGAGTCTAATGAGGGCAAACATTTGATGGTAGCAGCTTCCCTGCGGGAGATACTCTCTTTGCCAAAATCGCCTTATTAGCCGCAGTTAAGTTACAATTCAGTACCCTATCCTAAAGCTTGCTGTTAGGAGGGAATCTGCAGCTTGCAGTGAAAGCGCTTCCAGAGGGGAGTCTAATGAGGGCAAACATTTGATGGTAGCAGCTTCCCTGCGGGAGATACTCTCTTTGCCAAAATCGCATTATTATGCGAAAATAAGTTAATATTCAGTACCCTATCCTAAAGCTTGCTGTTAGGAGGGAATCTGCAGCTTGCAGTGAAAGCACTTCCAGAGGGGAGTCTAATGAGGGCAAACATTTGATGGTAGGAGCTTCCCTGCGGGAGATACTCTCTTTGCCAAAATCGCCTTATTAGCCGCAGTTATGTTACAATTCAGTATCCTATCCTAAAGCTTGCTGTTAGGAGGGAATCTGCAGCTTGCAGTGAAAGCGCTTCCAGAGGGGAGTCTAATGAGGGCAAACATTTGATGGTAGCAGCTTCCCTGAGGGAGATATTCTCTTTGCCAAAATCGCCTTATGAGCCGCAGTTAACTTACAATTCAGTACCCAATCCTAAACCTTGCTGTTAGGAGGGAATCTGCAGCTTGCAGTGAAAGCGCTTCCAGAGGGGAGTCTAATGAGGGCAAACATTTGATGGTAGCAGCTTCCCTGCGGGAGATACTCTCTTTGCCAAAATCGCATTATTAGGCGAAAGTAAGTTACAATTCAGTACCCTATCCTAAAGCTTGCTGTTAGGAGGGAATCTGCAGCTTGCAGTGAAAGCGCTTCCAGAGGGGAGTCTAATGAGGGCAAACATTTGATGGTAGCAGCTTCCCTGCGGGAGATACTCTCTTTGCCACAATCGCGTTATTAGCCGCAGTTAAGTTACAATTCAGTACCCTATCCTAAAGCTTGCTGTTAGGAGGGAATCTGCAGCTTGCAGTGAAAGCGCTTCCAGAGGGGAGTCTAACGAGGGCAAACATTTGATGGTAGCAGCTTCCCTGTGGGAGATACTCTCTTTGCCAAAATCGCATTATTCGCCGCAGTTAAGTTACAATTCAGTACCCTATCCTAAAGCTTGCTGTTAGGAAGGAATCTGCAGCTTGCAGTGAAAGCGCTTCCAGAGGGGAGTCTAATGAGGGCAAATATTTGATGGTAGCAGCTTCCCTGCGGGAGATACTCTCTTTGCCAAAATCGCTTTATTAGGCGAAAGTAAGTTACAATTCAGTACCCTATCCTAAAGCTTGCTGTTAGGAGGGAATCTGCAGCTTGCAGTGAAAGCGCTTCCAGAGGAGAGTCTAATGAGGGCAAACGTTTGATGGTAACAGCTTCCCTGCGGGAGATACTCTCTTTGCCACAATCGCATTATTAGGCGAAAGTAAGTTACAATTCAGTACGCTATCCTAAAGCTTGCTGTTAGGAGGGAATCTGCAGCTTGCAATGAAAGCGCTTCCAGAGAGGAGTCTAATGAGTGAAAATATTTGATGGTAGCAGCTTCCCTGCGGGAGATACTCTCTTTGCTAAAATCGCTTTATTAGGAGAAAGTAAGTTACAATTCAGTACCCTATCCTAAAGCTTGCTGTTAGGAGGGAATCTGCAGCTTGCAGTGAAAGCGCTTCCAGAGGGGAGTCTAATGAGGGCAAACATTTGATGGTAGCAGCTTCCCTGCGGGAGATAGTCTCTTTGCCAAAATCGCCTTATTAACCGCAGTTAAGTTACAATTCAGTACCCTATCCTAAAGCTTGCTGTTAGGAGGGAATCTGCAGCTTGCAGTGAAAGCGCTTCCAGAGGGGAGTCTAACGAGGGCAAACATTTGATGGTAGCAGCTTCCCTGCGGGAGATACTCTCTTTGCCAAAATCGCCTTATTAACAGCAGTTAAGTTACAATTCAGTACCCTATCCTAAAGCTTGCTGTTAGGAGGGAATCTGCAGCTTGCAGTGAAAGCGCTTCCAGAGGGGAGTCTAATGAGGGCAAACATTTGATGGTAGCAGCTTCCCTGCGGGAGATACTCTCTTTGCCACAATCGCATTATTAGGCGAAAGTAAGTTACAATTCAGTACCCTATCCTAAAGCTTGCTGTTAGGAGGGAATCTGCAGCTTGCAGTGAAAGCGCTTCCAGAGGGGAGTCTAATGAGGGCAAACATTTGATGGTAGCAGCTTCCCTGCGGGAGATACTCTCTTTGCCAAAATCGCTTTATTAGGCGAAAGTAAGTTACAGTTCAGTACCCTATCCTAAAGCTTGCTGTTAGGAGGCAATCTGCAGCTTGCAATAAAAGCGCTTCGAGAGGGGAGTCTAATGAGGGCAAATATTTGATGGTAGCAGCTTCCCTGCGGGAGATACTGTCTTTGCTAATATCGCATTATTAGGCGAAAGTAAGATACAATTCAGTACCCTATCCTAAAGCTTGCTGTTAGGAGGGAATCTGCAGCTTGCAGTGAAAGCGCTTCCAGAGGGGAGTCTAAGGAGGGCAAACATTTGATGGTAGCAGCTTCCCTGCGGGAGATACTCTCTTTGCCAAAATCGCATTATTAGGCGAAAGTAAGATACAATTCAGTACCCTATCCTAAAGCTTGCTGTTAGGAGGGAATCTGCAGCTTGCAATGAAAGCGCTTCCAGAGGGGAGTCTAACGAGGGCAAACATTTGATGGTAGCAGCTTCCCTGCGGGAGATACTCTCTTTGCCAAAATCGCATTATTAGGCGAAAATAAGTTACAATTCAGTACACTATCCTAAAGCTTGCTGTTAGGAGGGAATATGCAGCTTGCAGTGAAAGCGCTTCCAGACGGGAGATTAATGAGGGCAAACATTTGATGGTAGCAGCTTCCCTGCGGGAGATACTTTATTTGCCAAAATCGCCTTATTAGCCGCAGTTAAGTTACAATTCAGTACCCTATCCTAAAGCTTGCTGTTAGGAGGGAATCTGCAGCTTGCAGTGAAAGCGCTTCCAGAGGGGAGTCTAATGAGGGCAAACATTTGATGGTAGCAGCTTCCCTGCGGGAGATACTCTCTTTGCCAAAATCGCATTATTAGGCGAAAGTAAGTTACAATTCAGTACCCTATCCTAAAGCTTGCTGTTAGGAGGGAATCTGCAGCTTGCAGTGAAAGCGCTTCCAGAGGGGAGTCTAATGAGGGCAAACATTTGATGGTAGCAGCTTCCCTGCGGGAGATACTCTCTTTGCCAAAATCGCATTATTAGCCGCAGTTAAGTTACAATTCAGTACCCTATCCTAAAGCTTGCTGTTAGGAGGGAATCTGCAGCTTGCAGTGAAAGCGCTTCCAGAGGGGAGTCTAACGAGGGCAAACATTTGATGGTAGCAGCTTCCCTGCGGGAGATACTCTCTTTGCCAAAATCGCCTTATTCGCCGCAGTTAAGTTACAATTCAGTACCCTATCCTAAAGCTTGCTGTTAGGAGGGAATCTGCAGCTTGCAGTGAAAGCGCTTCCAGAGGGGAGTCTAATGAGGGCAAATATTTGATGGTAGCAGCTTCCCTGCGGGAGATACTCTCTTTGCCATAATCGCTTTATTAGGCGAAAGTAAGTTACAATTCAGTACTCTATCCTAAAGCTTGCTGTTAGGAGGGAATCTGCAGCTTGCAGTGAAAGCGCTTCCAGAGGGGAGTCTAATGAGGGCAAACATTTGATGGTAGCACCTTCCCTGCAGGAGATACTCTCTTTGCCAAAATCGCCTTATTAACCGCAGTTAAGTTACTATTCAGTACCCTATCCTAAAGCTTGCTGTTAGGAGGGAATCTGCAGCTTGCAGTGAAAGCGCTTCCAGATGGGAGTCTAATGAGGGCAAAGATTTGATGGTAGCAGCTTCCCTGCGGGAGATACTCTCTTTGCCACAATCGCATTATTAGGCGAAAGTAAGTTACAATTCAGTACCCTATCCTAAAGCTTGCTGTTAGGAGGGAATCTGCAGCTTGCAGTGAAAGCGCTTCCAGAGGGGAGTTTAATGAGGGCAAATATTTGATGGTAGCAGCTTCCCTGCGGGAGATACTCTCTTTGCTAAAATCGCATTATTAGGAGAAAGTAAGTTACAATTCAGTACCCTATCCTAAAGCTTGCTGTTAGGAGGGAATCTGCAGCTTGCAGTGAAAGCGCTTCCAGAGGGGAGTCTAATGAGGGCAAACATTTGATGGTAGCAGCTTCCCTGCGGGAGATATTCTCTTAGCCAAAATCGCATTATTAGGCGAAAGTAAGATACAATTCAGTACCCTATCCTAAAGCTTGCTGTTAGGAGGGAATCTGCAGCTTGCAGTGAAAGCGCTTCCCGAGGGGAGTCTAATGAGGGCAAACATTTGATGGTAGCAGCTTCCCTGCGGGAGATATTCTCTTTGACAAAATCGCATTATTATGCGAAAGTAAGTTACTATTCAGTACCCTATCCTAAAGCTTGCTGTTAGGAGGGAATCTGCAGCTTGCAGTGAAAGCGCTTCCAGAGGGGAGTCTAATGAGGGCAAACATTTGATGGTAGCAGCTTCCCTGCG
Organism: Phaenicophaeus curvirostris; assembly: GCF_032191515.1. Lineage (NCBI taxonomy): Eukaryota > Metazoa > Chordata > Aves > Cuculiformes > Cuculidae > Phaenicophaeus > Phaenicophaeus curvirostris. Next base: position 677,114 of record NW_027206702.1, read on the forward strand.
GGAGATACTCTCTTTCCCAAAATCGCATTATTAGGCGAAAGTAAGTTACAATTCAGTACCCTATCCTAAAGCTTGCTGTTAGGAGGGAATCTGCAGCTTGCAGTGAAAGCGCTTCCAGAGGGGAGTCTAATGAGTGCAAACATTTGATGGTAGCAGCTTCCCTGCGGGAGATACTCTCTTTGCCAAAATCGCATTATTAGGCGAAAGTAAGTTACAATTCAGTACCCTATCCTAAAGCTTGCTGTTAGGAGGGAATCTGCAGCTTGCAGTGAAAGCACTTCCAGAGGGGAGTCTAATGAGGGCAAACATTTGATGGTAGCAGCTTCCCTGCGGGAGATACTCTCTTTGCCAAAATCGCCTTATTAGCCGCAGTTAAGTTACAATTCAGTACCCTATCCTAAAGCTTGCTGTTAGGAGGGAATCTGCAGCTTGCAGTGAAAGCGCTTCCAGAGGGGAGTCTAATGAGGGCAAATATTTGATGGTAGCAGCTTCCCTGCGGGAGATACTCTCTTTGCCAAAATCGCGTTAATAGCCGCAGTTAAGATACAATTCAGTACCCTATCCTAAAGCTTGCTGTTAGGAGGGAATCTGCAGCTTGCAGTGAAAGCGCTTCCAGAGGGGAGTCTAACGAGGGCAAACATTTGATGGTAGCAGCTTCCCTGCGGGAGATACTCTCTTTGCCAAAATCGCATTATTAGGCGAAAGTAAGTTACAATTCAGTACCCTATCCTAAAGCTTGCTGTTAGGAGGGAATCTGCAGCTTGCAGTGAAAGCGCTTCCAGAGGGGAGTCTAATGAGGGCAAACATTTGATGGTAGCAGCTTCCCTGCGGGAGATACTCTCTTTGCCAAAATCGCATTATTAGGCGAAAGTAAGTTACAATTCAGTACCCTATCCTAAAGCTTGCTGTTAGGAGGGAATCTGCAGCTTGCAGTGAAAGCGCTTCCAGAGGGGAGTCTAATGAGGGCAAACATTTGGTGGTAGCAGCTTCCCTGCGGGAGATACTCTCTTTGCCAAAATCGCATTATTAGGCGAAAGTAAGTTACAATTCAGTACCCTATCCTAAAGCTTGCTGTTAGGAGGGAATCTGCAGCTTGCAGTGAAAGCGCTTCCAGAGGGGAGTCTAATGAGGGCAAACATTTGGTGGCAGCAGCTTCTCTGCGGGAGATATTCTCTTTGCCAAAATCGCCTTATTAGCCGCAGTTAAGATACAATTCAGTACCCTATCCTAAAGCTTGCTGTTAGGAGGGAATCTGCAGCTTGCAGTGAAAGCGCTTCCAGAGGGGAGTCTAATGAGGGCAAACATTTGATGGTAGCAGCTTCCCTGCGGGAGATACTCTCTTTGACAAAATCGCATTATTAGCCGCAGTTAAGTTACAATTCAGTACCCTATCCTAAAGCTTGCTGTTAGGAGGGAATCTGCAGCTTGCAGTGAAAGCGCTTCCAGAGGGGAGTCTAATGAGGGCAAACATTTGATGGTAGCAGCTTCCCTGCGGGAGATACTCTCTTTGCTACAATCGCTTTATTAGGCGAATGTAAGATACAATTCAGTACCCTATCCTAAAGCTTGCTGTTAGGAGGGAATCTGCAGCTTGCAGTGAAAGCACTTTCAGAGGGGAGTCTAACGAGGGCGAACATTTGATGGTAGCAGCTTCCCTGCGGGAGATACTCTCTTTGCCAAAATCGCATAATTAGGCGAAAATAAGTTACAATTCAGTACCCTATCCTAAAGCTTGCTGTTAGGAGGGAATCTGCAGCTTGCAGTGAAAGCGCTTCCAGACGGGAGTCTAATGAGGGCAAACATTTGATGGTAGCAGCTTCCCTGCGGGAGATACTCTCTTTGCCAAAATCGCCTTATTAGCCGCAGTTAAGTTACAATTCAGTACCCTATCCTAAAGCTTGCTGTTAGGAGGGAATCTGCAGCTTGCAGTGAAAGCGCTTCCAGAGGGGAGTCTAATGAGGGCAAACATTTGATGGTAGCAGCTTCCCTGCGGGAGATATTCTCTTTGCCAAAATCGCCTTATGAGCCGCAGTTAAGTCACAATTCAGTACCCTATCCTAAAGCTTGCTGTTAGGAGGGAATCTGCAGCTTGCAGTGAAAGCGCTTCCAGAGGGGAGTCTAAGGAGGGCAAACATTTGATGGTAGCAGCTTCCCTGCGGGAGATACTCTCTTTGCCAAAATAACCTTATTAGGCGAAAGTAAGTTACAATTCAGTACCCTATCCTAAAGCTTGCTGTTAGGAGGGAATCTGCAGCTTGCAGTGAAAGCGCTTCCAGAGGGGAGTCTAACGAGGGCAAACATTTGATGGTAGCAGCTTCCCTGCGGGAGATACTCTCTTTGCCAAAATCGCATTATTAGGCGAAAGTAAGTTACAATTCAGTACCCTATCCTAAAGCTTGCTGTTAGGAGGGAATCTGCAGCTTGCAGTGAAAGCGCTTCCAGAGGGGAGTCTAATGAGGGCAAACATTTGATGGTAGCAGCTTCCCTGCGGGAGATACTCTCTTTGCCAAAATCGCATTATTAGTCGAAAGTAAGTTACAATTCAGTACCCTATCCTAAAGCTTGCTGTTAGGAGGGAATCTGCAGCTTGCAGTGAAAGCGCTTCCAGAGGGGAGTGTAATGAGGGCAAACATTTGATGGTAGCAGCTTCCCTGCGGGAGATATTCTCTTTGCCAAAATCGCATTATTAGGCGAAAGTAAGTTACAATTCAGTACCCTATCCTAAAGCTTGCTGTTAGGAGGGAATCTGCAGCTTGCAGTGAAAGCGCTTCCAGAGGGGAGTCTAATGAGGGCAAACATTTGGTGGTAGCAGCTTCCCTGCGGGAGATACTCTCTTTGCCAAAATCGCATTATTAGGCGAAAGTAAGTTACAATTCAGTACCCTATCCTAAAGCTTGCTGTTAGGAGGGAATCTGCAGCTTGCAGTGAAAGCGCTTCCAGAGGGGAGTCTAATGAGGGCAAACATTTGGTGGCAGCAGCTTCTCTGCGGGAGATATTCTCTTTGCCAAAATCGCCTTATTAGCCGCAGTTAAGATACAATTCAGTACCCTATCCTAAAGCTTGCTGTTAGGAGGGAATCTGCAGCTTGCAGTGAAAGCGCTTCCAGAGGGGAGTCTAATGAGGGCAAACATTTGATGGTAGCAGCTTCCCTGCGGGAGATACTCTCTTTGACAAAATCGCATTATTAGCCGCAGTTAAGTTACAATTCAGTACCCTATCCTAAAGCTTGCTGTTAGGAGGGAATCTGCAGCTTGCAGTGAAAGCGCTTCCAGAGGGGAGTCTAATGAGGGCAAACATTTGATGGTAGCAGCTTCCCTGCGGGAGATATTCTCTTTGCCAAAATCGCCTTATTAGCCGCAGTTAAGGTACAATTCAGTACCCTATCCTAAAGCTTGCTGTTAGGAGGGAATCTGCAGCTTGCAGTGAAAGCGCTTCCAGAGGGGAGTCTAATGAGGGCAAATATTTGATGGTAGCAGCTTCCCTGCGGGAGATACTCTCTTTGCTACAATCGCTTTATTAGGCGAATGTAAGATACAATTCAGTACCCTATCCTAAAGCTTGCTGTTAGGAGGGAATCTGCAGCTTGCAGTGAAAGCGCTTCCAGACGGGAGTCTAATGAGGGCAAACATTTGATGGTAGCAGCTTCCCTGCGGGAGATACTCTCTTTGCCAAAATCGCCTTATTAGCCGCAGTTAAGTTACAATTCAGTACCCTATCCTAAAGCTTGCTGTTAGGAGGGAATCTGCAGCTTGCAGTGAAAGCGCTTCCAGAGGGGAGTCTAATGAGGGCAAACATTTGATGGTAGCAGCTTCCCTGCGGGAGATATTCTCTTTGCCAAAATCGCCTTATGAGCCGCAGTTAAGTCACAATTCAATACCCTATCCTAAAGCTTGCTGTTAGGAGGGAATCTGCAGCTTGCAGTGAAAGCGCTTCCAGAGGGGAGTCTAATGAGGGCAAACATTTGATGGTAGCAGCTTCCCTGCGGGAGATACTCTCTTTGCCAAAATCGCCTTATTAGGCGAAAGTAAGTTACAATTCAGTACCCTATGCTAAAGCTTGCTGTTAGGAGGGAATCTGCAGCTTGCAGTGAAAGCGCTTCCAGAGGGGAGTCTAACGAGGGCAAACATTTGATGGTAGCAGCTTCCCTGCGGGAGATACTCTCTTTGCCAAAATCGCATTATTAGGCGAAAGTAAGTTACAATTCAGTACCCTATCCTAAAGCTTGCTGTTAGGAGGGAATCTGCAGCTTGCAGTGAAAGCGCTTCCAGAGGGGAGTCTAATGAGGGCAAAGATTTGATGGCAGCAGCTTCCCTGCGGGAGATACTCTCTTTGCCAAAATCGCTTTATTAGGCGAAGGTAAGTTACAATTCAGTACTCTATCCTAAAGCTTGCTGTTAGGAGGGAATCTGCAGCTTGCAGTGAAAGCGCTTCCAGAGGGGAGTCTAAGGAGGGCAAACATTTGATGGTAGCCGCTTCCCTGCGGGAGATACTCTCTTTGCCAAAATCGCCTTATTAGCCGCAGTTAAGTTACAATTCAGGACCCTATCCTAAAGCTTGCTCTTAGGAGGGAATCTGCAGCTTGCAGTGAAAGCGCTTCCAGAGGGGAGTCTAATGAGGGCAAACATTTGATGGTAGCAGCTTCCCTGCGGGAGATACTCTGTTTGCCAAAATCGCATTATTAGTCGAAAGTAAGTTACAATTCAGTACCCTATCCTAAAGCTTGCTGTTAGGAGGGAATCTGCAGCTTGCAGTGAAAGCGCTTCCAGAGGGGAGTCTAATGAGGGCAAACATTTGATGGTAGCAGCTTCCCTGCGGGAGATACTCTCTTTCCCAAATTCGCCTTATTAGGCGTAGTTTAGTTACAATTCAGTACCCTATCCTAAAGCTTGCTGTTAGGAGGGAATCTGCAGCTTGCAGTGAAAGCGCTTCCAGAGGGGAGTCTAACGAGGGCAAACATTTGGTGGTAGCAGCTTCCCTGCGGGAGATACTCTCTTTGCCAATATCGCATTATTAGGCGAAAGTAAGTTACAATTCAGTACCCTATCCTAAAGCTTGCTGTTAGGAAGGAATCTGCAGCTTGCAGTGAAAGCGCTTCCAGAGGGGAGTCTAATGAGGGCAAACATTTGATGGTAGCAGCTTCCCTGCGGGAGATACTCTCTTTGCCAAAATCGCCTTATTAACCGCAGTTAAGTTACAATCCAGTACCCTATCCTAAAGCTTGCTGTTAGGAGGGAATCTGCAGCTTGCAGTGAAAGCGCTTCCAGAGGGGAGTCTAATGAGCGCAAACGTTTGATGGTAACAGCTTCCCTGCGGGAGATAGTCTCTTTGCCAAAATCGCATTATTAGGCGAAAGTAAGTTACAATTCAGTACCCTATCCTAAAGCTTGCTGTTAGGAGGGAATCTGCAGCTTGCAGTGAAAGCGCTTCCAGAGGGGAGTCTACTGAGGGCAAACATTTGGTGGCAGCAGCTTCCCTGCGGGAGATACTCTCTTTGCCAAAATCGCATTATTAGGCGAAAGTAAGTTACAATTCAGTACCCTATCCTAAAGCTTGCTGTTAGGAGGGAATCTGCAGCTTGCAGTGAAAGCGCTTCCAGAGGGGAGTCTAATGAGGGCAAAGATTTGATGGCAGCAGCTTCCCTGCGGGAGATACTCTCTTTGCCAAAATCGCTTTATTAGGCGAAGGTAAGTTACAATTCAGTACTCTATCCTAAAGCTTGCTGTTAGGAGGGAATCTGCAGCTTGCAGTGAAAGCGCTTCCAGAGGGGAGTCTAAGGAGGGCAAACATTTGATGGTAGCCGCTCCCCTGCGGGAGATACTCTCTTTGCCAAAATCGCCTTATTAGCCGCAGTTAAGTTACAATTCAGGACCCTATCCTAAAGCTTGCTCTTAGGAGGGAATCTGCAGCTTGCAGTGAAAGCGCTTCCAGAGGGGAGTCTAATGAGGGCAAACATTTGATGGTAGCAGCTTCCCTGCGGGAGATACTCTGTTTGCCAAAATCGCATTATTAGTCGAAAGTAAGTTACAATTCAGTACCCTATCCTAAAGCTTGCTGTTAGGAGGGAATCTGCAGCTTGCAGTGAAAGCGCTTCCAGAGGGGAGTCTAATGAGGGCAAACATTTGATGGTAGCAGCTTCCCTGCGGGAGATACTCTCTTTCCCAAATTCGCCTTATTAGGCGCAGTTTAGTTACAATTCAGTACCCTATCCTAAAGCTTGCTGTTAGGAGGGAATCTGCAGCTTGCAGTGAAAGCGCTTCCAGAGGGGAGTCTAACGAGGGCAAACATTTGGTGGTAGCAGCTTCCCTGCGGGAGATACTCTCTTTGCCAATATCGCATTATTAGGCGAAAGTAAGTTACAATTCAGTACCCTATCCTAAAGCTTGCTGTTAGGAAGGAATCTGCAGCTTGCAGTGAAAGCGCTTCCAGAGGGGAGTCTAATGAGGGCAAACATTTGATGGTAGCAGCTTCCCTGCGGGAGATACTCTCTTTGCCAAAATCGCCTTATTAACCGCAGTTAAGTTACAATCCAGTACCCTATCCTAAAGCTTGCTGTTAGGAGGGAATCTGCAGCTTGCAGTGAAAGCGCTTCCAGAGGGGAGTCTAATGAGCGCAAACGTTTGATGGTAACAGCTTCCCTGCGGGAGATAGTCTCTTTGCCAAAATCGCATTATTAGGCGAAAGTAAGTTACAATTCAGTACCCTATCCTAAAGCTTGCTGTTAGGAGGGAATCTGCAGCTTGCAGTGAAAGCGCTTCCAGAGGGGAGTCTACTGAGGGCAAACATTTGGTGGCAGCAGCTTCCCTGCGGGAGATATTCTCTTTGCCAAAATCGCCTTATTAGCCGCAGTTAAGATATAATTCAGTACCCTATCCTAAAGCTTGCTGTTAGGAGGGAATCTGCAGCTTGCAGTAAAAGCGCTTCCAGAGGGGAGTCTAATGAGGGCAAACATTTGATGGTAGCAGCTTCCCTGCGGGAGATAGTCTCTTTGTCAAAATCGCATTATTAGCCGCAGTTAAGTTACAATTCAGTACCCTATCCTAAAGCTTGCTCTTAGGAGGGAATCTGCAGCTTGCAGTGAAAGCGCTTCCAGAGGGGAGTCTAATGAGGGCAAACATTTGATGGTAGCAGCTTCCCTGCGGGAGATACTCTCTTTGCCAAAATCGCATTATTAGGCGAAAGTAAGTTACAATTCAGTACCCTATCCTAAAGCTTGCTGTTAGGAGGGAATCTGCAGCTTGCAGTGAAAGCGCTTCCAGAGGGGAGTGTAATGAGGGCAAACATTTGATGGTAGCAGCTTCCCTGCGGGAGATATTCTCTTTGCCAAAATCGCATTATTAGGCGAAAGTAAGTTACAATTCAGTACCCTATCCTAAAGCTTGCTGTTAGGAGGGAATCTGCAGCTTGCAGTGAAAGCGCTTCCAGAGGGGAGTCTAATGAGGGCAAACATTTGATGGTAGCACCTTCCCTGCGGGAGATACTCTCTTTCCCAAAATCGCCTTATTAGCCGCAGTTAAGTTACAATTCAGTACACTATCCTAAAGCTTGCTGTTAGGAGGGAATCTGCAGCTTGCAGTGAAAGCGCTTCCAGAGGGGAGTCTAACGAGGGCAAACATTTGGTGGTAGCAGCTTCCCTGCGGGAGATACTCTCTTTGCCAAAATCGCATTATTTGGCGAAAGTAAGGTACAATTCAGTACCCTATCCTAAAGCTTGCTGTTAGGAAGGAATCTGCAGCTTGCAGTGAAAGCGCTTCCAGAGGGGAGTCTAATGAGGGCAAACATTTGGTGGCAGCAGCTTCCCTGCGGGAGATATTCTCTTTGCCAAAATCGCCTTATTAGCCGCAGTTAAGATACAATTCAGTACCCTATCCTAAAGCTTGCTGTTAGGAGGGAATCTGCAGCTTGCAGTGAAAGCGCTTCCAGAGGGGAGTCTAATGAGGGCAAACGTTTGATGGTAGCAGCTTCCCTGCGGGAGATAGTCTCTTTGCCAAAATCGCATTATTAGGCGAAAGTAAGTTACAATTCAGTACCCTATCCTAAAGCTTGCTGTTAGGAGGGAATCTGCAGCTTGCAGTGAAAGCGCTTCCAGAGGGGAGTCTAATGAGGGCAAACATTTGGTGGTAGCAGCTTCCCTGCGGGAGATACTCTCTTTGCCAAAATCGCATTATTAGCCGCAGTTAAGTTACAATTCAGTACCCTATCCTAAAGCTTGCTGTTAGGAGGGAATCTGCAGCTTGCAGTGAAAGCGCTTCCAGAGGGGAGTCTAATGAGGGCAAACATTTGATGGTAGCAGCTTCCCTGCGGGAGACACTCTCTTTGCCAAAATCGCCTTATTAGCCGCAGTTAAGTTACAATTCAGTACCCTATCCTAAAGCTTGCTGTTAGGAGGGAATCTGCAGCTTGCAGTGAAAGCGCTTCCAGAGGGGAGTCTAATGAGGGCAAACATTTGATGGTAGAAGCTTCCCTGCGGGAGATACCCTCTTTGCCAAAATCGCCTTATTAGGCGAAAGTAAGTTACAATTCAGTACCCTATCCTAAAGCTTGCTGTTAGGAGGGAATCTGCAGCTTGCAGTGAAAGCGCTTCCAGAGGGGAGTCTAATGAGGGCAAACATTTGGTGGCAGCAGCTTCCCTGCGAGTTATAGTCTCTTTGTCAAAATCGCATTATTAGGCGAAAGTAAGTTACAATTCAGTACCCTATCCTAAAGCTTGCTGTTAGGAAGGAATCTGCAGCTTGAAGTGAATGCGCTTCCAGAGGGTAGTCTAACGAGGGAAAACATTTGATGGTAACAGCTTCCCTGCGGGAGATATTCTCTTTGCCATAATCGCCTTATTAGCCGCAGTTAAGTTACAATTCAGTACCCTATCCTAAAGCTTGCTGTTAGGAGGGAATCTGCAGCTTGCAGTGAAAGCGCTTCCAGAGGGGAGTCTAATGAGGGAAACATTTGATGGTAGAAGCTTCCCTGCGGGAGATACTCTCTTTGCCAAAATCGCATTATTAGGCGAAAGTAAGTTACAATTAAGGACCCTATCCTAAAGCTTGCTGTTAGGAGGGAATCTGCAGCTTGCAGTGAAAGCGCTTCCACAGGGTAGTCTAATGAGGGCAAACATTTGATGGTAGCAGCTTCCCTGCGGGAGATAGTCTCTTTTCCTAAATCGCATTATTAGGCGAAAGTAAGTTACAATTCAGTACCCTATCCTAAAGCTTGCTGTTAGGAAGGAATTTGCAGCTTGAAGTGAATGCCCTTCCAGAGGGTAGTCTAACGAGGGAAAACATTTGATGGTAACATCTTCCCTGCGGGAGATAGTCTCTTTTCCATAATCGCATTATTAGGCGAAAGTAAGTTACAATTCAGTACCCTATCCTAAAGCTTGCTGTTAGGAGGGAATCTGCAGCTTGCAGTGAAAGCGCTTCCAGAGGGGAGTCTAATGAGGGCAAACGTTTGATGGTAACAGCTTCCCTGCGGGAGATACTCTCTTTGCCAAAATCGCATTATTAGGCGAAAGTAAGTTACAATTCAGGACCCTATCCTAAAGCTTGCTGTTAGGAGGGAATCTGCAGCTTGCAGTGAAAGCGCTTCCAGAGGGGAGTCTAATGAGGGCAAACGTTTGATGGTAACAGCTTCCCTGCAGGAGATACCCTCTTTGCAAAAAATCGCATTATTAGGCGAAAGTAAGTTACAATTCAGGACCCTATCCTAAAGCTTGCTCTTAGGAGGGAATCTGCAGCTTGCAGTGAAAGCGCTTCCAGAGGGGAGTCTAACGAGGGCAAACATTTGATGGTAGCAGCTTCCCTGCGGGAGATACTCTCTTTGCCAAAATCGCATTATTAGGTGAAAGTAAGTTACAATTCAGGACCCTATCCTAAAGCTTGCTGTTAGGAGGGAATCTGCAGCTTGCAGTGAAAGCGCTTCCAGAGGGTAGTCTAATGAGGGCAAACATTTGATGGTAGCAGCTTCCCTGCGGGAGATACTCTCTTTTCCAAAATCGCATTATTAGGCGAAAGTAAGTTACAATTCAGGACCCTATCCTAAAGCTTGCTGTTAGGAGGGAATCTGCAGCTTGAAGTGAATGCGCTTCCAGAGGGTAGTCTAACGAGGGCAAACATTTGATGGTAGCAGCTTCCCTGCGGGAGATATTCTCATTGCCAAAATCGCCTTATAAGCCGCAGTTAAGTTACAATTCAGTACCCTATCCTAAAGCTTGCTGTTAGGAGGGAATCTGCAGCTTGAAGTGAATGCGCTTCCAGAGGGGAGTCTAACGAGGGCAAACATTTGATGGTAACAGCTTCCCTGCGGGAGATACTCTCTTTGCCAATATCGCATTATTAGGCGAAAGTAAGTTACAATTCAGTACCTTATCCTAAAGCTTGCTGTTAGGAGGGAATCTGCAGCTTGCAGTGAAAGCGCTTCCAGAGGGGAGTCTAATGAGGGCAAACATTTGATGGTAGCAGCTTCCCTGCGGGAGATACTCTCTTTGCCAAAATCGCATTATTAGGCGAAAGTAAGTTACAATTCAGTACCCTATCCTAAAGCTTGCTGTTAGGAGGGAATCTGCAGCTTGCAGTGAAAGCGCTTCCAGAGGGTAGTCTAATGAGGACAAACATTTGATGGTAGCAGCTTCCCTGCGGGAGATACTCTCTTTTCCAGAATCGCATTATTAGGCGAAAGTAAGTTACAATTCAATACCCTATCCTAAAGCTTGCTGTTAGGAAGGAACCTGCAGCTTGAAGTGAATGCGCTTCCAGAGGGTAGTCTAACGAGGGAAAATATTTGATGGTAACAGCTTCCCTGGGGGAGTTATTCTCTTTGCCATAATCGCCTTATTAGCCGCAGTTAAGTTACAATTCAGTACCCTATCCTAAAGCTTGCTGTTAGGAGGGAATCTGCAGCTTGCAGTGAAAGCGCTTCCAGAGGGGAGTCTAACGAGGGCAAACATTTGATGGTAGCAGCTTCCCTGCGGGAGATACTCTCTTTGCCAAAATCGCCTTATGAGCCGCAGTTAAGTTACAATTCAGTACCCTATCCTAAAGCTTGCTGTTAGGAGGGAATCTGCAGCTTGCAGTGAAAGCTCTTCCAGAGGGGAGTCTAAGGAGGGCAAACGTTTGATGGTAACAGCTTCCCTGCGGGAGACAGTCTCTTTGCAAAAATCGCATTATTAGGCGACAGAAAGATACAATTCAGTAACCTATCCAAAGGTTGCTGTTAGGAGGGAATCTGCAGCTTGCAGTGAAAGCGCTTCCAGAGGGGAGTCTAATGAGGGCAAACATATGGTGGCAGCAGCTTCCCTGCGGGAGATAGTCTCTTTGCCAAAATCGCATTATTAGGCGAAAGTAAGATACAATTCAGGACCCTATCCTAAAGCTTGCTGTTAGGAGGGAATCTGCAGCTTTTAGTGAAAGCGCTTCCAGAGGGGAGTCTAATGAGGGCAAACATTTGATGGTAGCAGCTTCCCTGCGGGAGATAGTCTCTTTTCCAAAATCGCATTATTAGGCGAAAGTAAGTTAGAATTCAGTACCCTATCCTAAAGCTTGCTGTTAGGAGGGAATCTGCAGCTTGAAGTGAATGCGCTTCCAGAGGGGAGTCTAATGAGGGCAAAGATTTGATGGTAGCAGCTTCCCTGCGGGAGATACTCTCTTTGCCATAATCGCATTATTAGGCGAAAGTAAGTTACAATTCAGTACCCTATCCTAAAGCTTGCTGTAAGGAAGGAATCTGCAGATTGCAGTGAAAGCGCTTCCAGAGGGGAGTCTAATGAGGGCAAACATTTGATGGTAGCAGCTTCCCTGCGGGAGATACTCTTTTTGCCAAAATCGCCTTATTAGTCGAATGTAAGATACAATTCAGTACCCTATCCTAAAGCTTGCTGTTAGGAGGGAATCTGCAGCTTGCAGTGAAAGCGCTTCCAGAGGGGAGTCTAATGAGGGCAAACATTTGGTGGCAGCAGCTTCCTGAGAGTTATAGTCTCTTTGCCAAAATCGCATTATTAGGCGAAAGGAAGTTACAATTCAGTACCCTATCCTAAAGCTTGCTGTTAGGAGGGAATCTGCAGCTTGCAGTGAAAGCGCTTCCAGAGGGCAGTCTAACGAGGGCAAACATTTGATGGTAGCAGCTTCCCTGCGGGAGATACTCTCTTTGCCAAAATCGCCTTATGAGCCGCAGTTAAGTTACAATTCAGTACCCTATCCTAAAGCTTGCTGTTAGGAGGGAATCTGCAGCTTGCAGTGAAAACGCTTCCAGAGGGGAGTCTAATGAGGGCAAACGTTTGATGGTAACAGCTTCCCTGCGGGAGACAGTCTCTTTGCAAAAATCGCATTATTAGGCGACAGAAAGATACAATTCAGTACCCTATCCAAAGGTTGCTGTTAGGAGGGAATCTGCAGCTTGCAGTGAAAGCGCTTCCAGAGGGGAGTCTAATGAGGGCAAACATATGGTGGCAGCAGCTTCCCTGCGAGTTAAAGTCTCTTTGCCAAAATCGCATTATTAGGCGAAAGTAAGTTACAATTCAGTACCCTATCCTAAAGCTTGCTGTTAGGAGGGAATCTGCAGCTTGCAGTCAAAGCGCTTCCAGAGGGGAGTCTAATGAGGGCAAACATTTGATGGTAGCAGCTTCCCTGCGGGAGATACTCTCTTTGCCAAAATCGCATTATTAGCCGCTGTTAAGTTACAATTCAGTACCCTATCCTAAAGCTTGCTGTTAGGAGGGAATCTGCAGCTTGCAGTGAAAGCGCTTCCAGAAGGGAGTCTAATGAGGGCAAACGTTTGATGGTAACAGCTTCCCTGCGTGAGATACTCTCTTTGCCAAAATCGCCTTATTAGGCGGAAGTAAGTTACAATTCAGTACCCTATCCTAAAGCTTGCTGTTAGGAGGGAATCTGCAGCTTGCAGTGAAAGCGCTTCCAGAGGGGAGTCTAATGAGGGCAAACATTGGGTGGCAGCAGCTTCCCTGCGAGTTATAGTCTCTTTGCCAAAATCGCATTATTAGGCGAAAGTAAGTTACAATTCAGTACCCTATCCTAAAGCTTGCTGTTAGGAGGGAATCTGCAGCTTGCAGTGAAAGCGCTTCCAGAGGGGAGTCTAATGAGGGCAAACATTTGATGGTAGCAGCTTCCCTGCGGGAGATACTCTCTTTGCCAAAATCGCATTATTAGCCTCAGTTAAGTTACAATTCAGTACCCTATCCTAAAGCTTGCTGTTAGGAAGGAATCTGCAGCTTGCAGTGAAAGCAATTCCAGAGGGGAGTCTAATGAGGGCAAACATTTGATGGTAGCAGCTTCCCTGCGGGAGATAGTCTCTTTGCCAAAATCGCCTTATTAGCCGCAGTTAAGTTACAATTCAGTACCCTATCCTAAAGCTTGCTGTTAGGAGGGAATCTGCAGCTTGCAGTGAAAGCGCTTCCAGAGGGGAGTCTAATGAGGGCAAACATTTGGTGGCAGCAGCTTCCCTGCGAGTTATAGTCTCTTTGCCAAAATCGCATTATTAGGCGAAAGTAAGTTACAATTCAGTACACTATCCTAAAGCTTGCTGTTAGGAGGGAATCTGCAGCTTGCAGTGAAAGCGCTTCCAGAGGGGAGTCTAATGAGGGCAAACATTTGATGGTAGCAGCTTCCCTGCGGGAGATACTCTCTTTGCCAAAATCGCATTATTAGGCGAGAGTAAGTTTCAATTCAGTACCCTATCCTAAAGCTTGCTGTTAGGAGGGAAACTGCAGCTTGCAGTGAAAGCGCTTCCAGAGGTGAGTCTAACGAGGGCAAACATTTGATGGTAGCAGCTTCCCTGCGGGAGATACTCTCTTTTCCAAAATCGCATTATTAGGCGAAAGTAAGTTACAATTCAGTACCCTATCCTAAAGCTTGCTGTTAAGAGGGAATCTGCAGCTTGCAGTGAAAGCGCTTCCAGAGGGGAGTCTAACGAGGGCAAATATTTGATGGTAGCAGCTTCCCTGCGGGAGATACTCTCTTTGCCAAAATCGCATTATTAGGCGAAAGTAAGTTACAATTCAGTACCCTATTCTAAAGCTTGCTGTTAGGAAGGAATCTGCAGCTTGCAGTGAAAGCGCTTCCAGAGGGGAGTCTAATGAGGGCAAACATTTGATGGTAGCAGCTTCCCTGCGGGAGATAGTCTCTTTGCCAAAATCGCATTATTAGGCGAAAGTAAGTTACAATTCAGTACCCTATCCTAAAGCTTGCTGTTAGGAGGGAATCTGCAGCTTGCAGTGAAAGCGCTTCCAGAGGGGAGTCTAATGAGGGCAAACATTTGATGGTAGCAGCTTCCCTGCGGGAGATACTCTCTTTGCCAAAATCGCTTTATTAGCCGCAGTTAAGTTACAATTCAGTACCCTATCCTAAAGCTTGCTGTTAGGAGGGAATCTGCAGCTTGCAGTGAAAGCGCTTCCAGAGGGGAGTCTAATGAGGGCAAACATTTGATGGTAGCAGCTTCCCTGCGGGAGATACTCTCTTTGCCAAAATCGCTTTATTAGGCGAAAGTAAGATACAATTCAGTACCCTAACCTAAAGCTTGCTGTTAGGAGGGAATCTGCAGCTTGCAGTGAAAGCGCTTCCAGAGGGGAGTCTAACGAGGGCAAACATTTGATGGTAGCAGCTTCCCTGAGGGAGATACTCTCTTTGCCAAAATCGCATTATTAGGCGAAAGTAAGTTACAATTCAGTACCCTATCCTAAAGCTTGCTGTTAGGAGGGAATCTACAGCTTGCAGTGAAAGCGCTTCCAGAGGGGAGTCTAATGAGGGCAAACATTTGATGGTAGCAGCTTCCCTGCGGGAGATATTCTCTTTGCCAAAATCGCCTTATTAGCTGCAATTAAGTTACAATTCAGTACCCTATCCTAAATCTTGCTGTTAGGAGGGAATCTGCAGCTTGCAGTGAAAGCGCTTCCAGAGGGGAGTCTAATGAGGGCAAACATTTGATGGTAGCAGCTTCCCTGCGGGAGATACTCTCTTTGCCAAAATCGCATTACTAGGCGAAAGTAAGATACAACTCAGTACCCTATCCTAAAGCTTGCTGTTAGGAGGGAATCTACAGCTTGCAGTGAAAGCGCTTCCAGAGGGGAGTCTAATGAGGGCAAACATTTTATGGTAGCAGCTTCCCTGCGGGAGATATTCTCTTTGCCAAAATCGCCTTATTAGCCGCAGTTAAGTTACAATTCAGTACCCTATCCTAAAGCTTGCTGTTAGGAGGGAATCTGCAGCTTGCAGTGAAAGCGCTTCCAGAGGGGAGTCTAATGAGGGCAAACATTTGATGGTAGCAGCTTCCCTGCGGGAGATATTCTCTTTGCCAAAATCGCATTATTAGGCGAAAGTAAAATACAATTCAGTACCCTATCCTAAAGCTTGCTGTTAGGAAGGAATCTGCAGCTTGCAGTGAAAGCGCTTCCAGAGGGGAGTCTAATGAGGGCAAACATTTGATGGTAGCAGCTTCCCTGCGGGAGACAGTCTCTTTGCCAAAATCGCATTATTAAGCGACAGTATGTTACAATTCAGTACCCTATCCTAAAGCTTGCTGTTAGGAGGGAATCTGCAGCTTGCAGTGAAAGCGCTTCCAGAGGGGAGTCTAATGAGGGCAAACATATGGTGGCAGCAGCTTCCGTGCGAGTTATAGTCTCTTTGCCAAAATCGCATTATTAGGCGAAAGTAAGTTACAATTCAGTACCCTATCCTAAAGCTTGCTGTTAGGAGGGAATCTGCAGCTTGCAGTGAAAGCGCTTCCAGAGGGGAGTCTAATGAGGGCAAACATTTGATGGTAGCAGCTTCCCTGCGGGAGATACTCTCTTTTCCAAAATCGCATTATTAGGCGAAAGTAAGTTACAATTCAGTACCCTATCCTAAAGCTTGCTGTTAGGAGGGAATCTGCAGCTTGCAGTGAAAGCGCTTCCAGAGGGGAGTCTAATGAGGGCAAACATTTGGTGGCAGCAGCTTCCTTGCGAGTTTTAGTCTCTTTGCCAAAATCGCATTATTAGGCGAAAGTAAGTTACAATTCAGTACCCTATCCTAAAGCTTGCTGTTAGGAGGGAATCTGCAGCTTGCAGTGAAAGCGCTTCCAGAGGGGAGTCTAATGAGGGCAAACATTTGATGGTAGCAGCTTCCCTGCGGGAGATACTCTCTTTGCTATAATCTCATTATTAGGCGAAAGGAAGTTACAATTCAGTACCCTATCCTAAAGCTTGCTGTTAGGAGGGAATCTGCAGCTTGCAGTGAAAGCGCTTCCAGAGGGGAGTCTAACGAGGGCAAATATTTGATGGTAGCAGCTTCCCTGCGGGAGATACTCTCTTTGCCAAAATCGCATTATTAGGCGAAAGTAAGTTACAATTAAGTACACTATCCTAAAGCTTGCTGCTAGGAAGGAATCTGCAGCTTGCAGTGAAAGCGCTTCCAGAGTGGAGTCTAATGAGGGCAAACATTTGATTGTAGCAGCTTCCCTGCGGGAGATAGTCTCTTTGCGAAAATCGGCTTATTAGCCGCAGTGAAGTTACAATTCAGTACCCTATCCTAAAGCTTGCTGTTAGGAGGGAATCTGCAGCTTGCAGTGAAAGCGCTTCCAGAGGGGAGTCTAATGAGGGCAAACTTTTGATGGTAACAGCTTCCCTGCGGGAGATACTCTCTTTGCCAAAATCGCATTATTAGGCGAAAGTAAGTTACAATTCAGTACCCTATTCTAAAGCTTGCTGTTAGGAAGGAATCTGCAGCTTGCAGTGAAAGCGCTTCCAGAGGGGAGTCTAATGAGGGCAAACATTTGATGGTAGCAGCTTCCCTGCGGGAGATAGTCTCTTTGCCAAAATCGCATTATTAGGCGAAAGTAAGTTACAATTCAGTACCCTATCCTAAAGCTTGCTGTTAGGAGGGAATCTGCAGCTTGCAGTGAAAGCGCTTCCAGAGGGGAGTCTAATGAGGGCAAACATTTGATGGTAGCAGCTTCCCTGCGGGAGATACTCTCTTTGCCAAAATCGCATTATTAGGCGACAGTAAGATACAATTCAGTACCATATCCTAAAGCTTGCTGTTAGGAAGGAATCTGCAGCTTGCAGTGAAAGCGCTTCCAGAGGGGAGTCTAATGAGGGCAAACATTTGATGGTAGCAGCTTCCCTGCGGGAGATACTCTCTTTGCCAAAATCGCATTATTATCCGCAGTTAAGTCACAATTCAGTACCCTATCCTAAAGCTTGCTGTTAGGAGGGAATCTGCAGCTTGCAGTGAAAGCGCTTCCAGAGGGGAGTCTAATGAGGGCAAACATTTGATGGTAGCAGCTTCCCTGCGGGAGATAGTCTCTTTGCCAAAATCGCATTATTAGGCGAAAGTAAGTTACAATTCAGTACCCTATCCTAAAGCTTGCTGTTAGGAGGGAATCTGCAGCTTGCAGTGAAAGCGCTTCCAGAGGGGAGTCTAATGAGGGCAAACATTTGATGGTAGCAGCTTCCCTGCGGGAGATACTCTCTTTGCCAAAATCGCTTTATTAGGCGAAAGTAAGATACAATTCAGTACACTATCCTAAAGCTTGCTGTTAGGAGGGAATCTGCAGCTTGCAGTGAAAGCGCTTCCAGAAGGGAGTCTAATGAGGGCAAACGTTTGATGGTAACAGCTTCCCTGCGTGAGATACTCTCTTTGCCAAAATCGCATTATTAGGCGAAAGTAAGTTACAATTCAGTACCCTATCCTAAAGCTTGCTGTTAGGAGGGAATCTGCAGCTTGCAGTGAAAGCGCTTCCAGAGGGGAGTCTAATGAGGGCAAACATTGGGTGGCAGCAGCTTCCCTGCGAGTTATAGTCTCTTTGCCAAAATCGCATTATTAGGCGAAAGTAAGTTACAATTCAGTACCCTATCCTAAAGCTTGCTGTTAGGAGGGAATCTGCAGCTTGCAGTGAAAGCGCTTCCAGAGGGGAGTCTAATGAGGGAAAACATTTGATGGTAGCAGCTTCCCTGCGGGAGATACTCTCTTTGCCAAAATCGCATTATTAGGCGAAAGTAAGTTACAATTCAGTACCCTATCCTAAAGCTTGCTGTTAGGAGGGAATCTGCAGCTTGCAGTGAAAGCGCTTCCAGAGGGGAGTCTAATGAGGGCAAACATTTGATGGTAGCAGCTTCCCTGCGGGAGATACTCTCTTTGCCAAAATCGCATTATTAGCCTCAGTTAAGTTACAATTCAGTACCCTATCCTAAAGCTTGCTGTTAGGAGGGAATCTGCAGCTTGCAGTGAAAGCGCTTCCAGAGGGGAGTCTAATGAGGGCAAACATTTGATGGTAGCAGCTTCCCTGCGGGAGATACTCTCTTTGCTATAATCGCATTATTAGCTGCAATTAAGTTACAATTCAGTACCCTATCCTAAAGCTTGCTGTTAGGAGGGAATCTGCAGCTTGCAGTGAAAGCGCTTCCAGAGGGGAGTCTAATGAGGGCAAACATTTGATGGTAGCAGCTTCCCTGCGGGAGATACTCTCTTTGCCAAAATCGCATTACTAGGCGAAAGTAAGATACAACTCAGTACCCTATCCTAAAGCTTGCTGTTAGGAAGGAATCTGCAGCTTGCAGTGAAAGCGCTTCCAGAGGGGAGTCTAATGAGGGCAAACATTTGATGGTAGCAGCTTCCCTGCGGGAGACAGTCTCTTTGCCAAAATCGCATTATTAAGCTACAGTAAGTTACAATTCAGTACCCTATCCTAAAGCTTGCTGTTAGGAGGGAATCTGCAGCTTGCAGTGAAAGCGCTTCCAGAGGGGAGTCTAACGAGGGCAAACATTTGATGGTAGCAGCTTCCCTGCGGGAGATAGTCTCTTTGCCAAAATCGCCTTATGAGCCGCAGTTAAGTTACAATTCAGTACCCTATCCTAAAGCTTGCTGTTAGGAGGGAATCTGCAGCTTGCAGTGAAAACGCTTCCAGAGGGGAGTCTAATGAGGGCAAACGTTTGATGGTAACAGCTTCCCTGCGGGAGACAGTCTCTTTGCAAAAATCGCATTATTAGGCGACAGAAAGATACAATTCAGTACCCTATCCAAAGGTTGCTGTTAGGAGGGAATCTGCAGCTTGCAGTGAAAGCGCTTCCAGAGGGGAGTCTAATGAGGGCAAACTTTTGATGGTAACAGCTTCCCTGCGGGAGATACTCTCTTTGCCAAAATCGCATTATTAGGCGAAAGTAAGTTACAATTCAGTACCCTATTCTAAAGCTTGCTGTTAGGAAGGAATCTGCAGCTTGCAGTGAAAGCGCTTCCAGAGGGGAGTCTAATGAGGGCAAACATTTGATGGTAGCAGCTTCCCTGCGGGAGATAGTCTCTTTGCCAAAATCGCATTATTAGGCGAAAGTAAGTTACAATTCAGTACCCTATCCTAAAGCTTGCTGTTAGGAGGGAATCTGCAGCTTGCAGTGAAAGCGCTTCCAGAGGGGAGTCTAATGAGGGCAAACATTTGATGGTAGCAGCTTCCCTGCGGGAGATACTCTCTTTGCCAAAATCGCATTATTAGGCGACAGTAAGATACAATTCAGTACCCTATCCTAAAGCTTGCTGTTAGGAAGGAATCTGCAGCTTGCAGTGAAAGCGCTTCCAGAGGGGAGTCTAATGAGGGCAAACATTTGATGGTAACAGCTTCCCTGCGGGAGATACTCTCTTTGCCAAAATCGCATTATTAGGCGAAAGTAAGTTACAATTCAGTACCCTATTCTAAAGCTTGCTGTTAGGAAGGAATCTGCAGCTTGCAGTGAAAGCACTTCCAGAGGGGAGTCTAATGAGGGCAAACATTTGATGGTAGCAGCTTCCCTGCGGGAGATAGTCTCTTTGCCAAAATCGCATTATTAGGCGAAAGTAAGTTACAATTCAGTACCCTATCCTAAAGCTTGCTGTTAGGAGGGAATCTGCAGCTTGCAGTGAAAGCGCTTCCAGAGGGGAGTCTAATGAGGGCAAACATTTGATGGTAGCAGCTTCCCTGCGGGAGATATTCTCTTTGCCAAAATCGCATTATTAGGCGACAGTAAGATACAATTCAGTACCCTATCCTAAAGCTTGCTGTTAGGAAGGAATCTGCAGCTTGCAGTGAAAGCGCTTCCAGAGGGGAGTCTAATGAGGGCAAACATTTGATGGTAGCAGCTTCCCTGCGGGAGATAGTCTCTTTGCCAAAATCGCATTATTAGCCGCAGTTAAGTTACAATTCAGTACCCTATCCTAAAGCTTGCTGTTAGGAGGGAATCTGCAGCTTGCAGTGAAAGCGCTTCCAGAGGGGAGTCTAATGAGGGCAAACATTTGATGGTAGCAGCTTCCCTGCGGGAGATACTCTCTTTGCCAAAATCGCTTTATTAGTCGAAAGTAAGATACAATTCAGTACACTATCCTAAAGCTTGCTGTTAGGAGGGAATCTGCAGCTTGCAGTGAAAGCGCTTCCAGAAGGGAGTCTAATGAGGGCAAACGTTTGATGGTAAGAGCTTCCCTGCGTGAGATACTCTCTTTGCCAAAATCGCATTATTAGGCGAAAGTAAGTTACAATTCAGTACCCTATCCTAAAGCTTGCTGTTAGGAGGGAATCTGCAGCTTGCAGTGAAAGCGCTTCCAGAGGGGAGTCTAATGAGGGCAAACATTGGGTGGCAGCAGCTTCCCTGCGAGTTATAATCTCTTTGCCAAAATCGCATTATTAGGCGAAAGTAAGTTACAATTCAGTACCCTATCCTAAAGCTTGCTGTTAGGAAGGAATCTGCAGCTTGCAGTGAAAGCGCTTCCAGAGGGGAGTCTAATGAGGGAAAAGATTTGATGGTAGCAGCTTCCCTGCGGGAGATACTCTCTTTGCCAAAATCGCATTATTAGGCGAAAGTAAGTTACAATTCAGTACCCTATCCTAAAGCTTGCTGTTAGGAGGGAATCTGCAGCTTGCAGTGAAAGCGCTTCCAGAGGGGAGTCTAATGAGGGCAAACATTTGATGGTAGCAGCTTCCCTGCGGGAGATACTCTCTTTGCCAAAATCGCATTATTAGCCTCAGTTAAGTTACAATTCAGTACCCTATCCTAAAGCTTGCTGTTAGGAGGGAATCTGCAGCTTGCAGTGAAAGCGCTTCCAGAGGGGAGTCTAATGAGGGCAAACATTTGATGGTAGCAGCTTCCCTGCGGGAGATAGTCTCTTTGCCAAAATCGCATTATTAGGCGAAAGTAAGTTACAATTCAGTACCCTATCCTAAAGCTTGCTGTTAGGAAGGAATCTGCAGCTTGCAGTGAAAGCGCTTCCAGAGGGGAGTCTAATGAGGGCAAACATTTGATGGTAGCAGCTTCCCTGCGGGAGACAGTCTCTTTGCCAAAATCGCATTATTATGCTACAGTAAGTTACAATTCAGTACCCTATCCTAAAGCTTGCTGTTAGGAGGGAATCTGCAGCTTGCAGTGAAAGCGCTTCCAGAGGGGAGTCTAATGAGGGCAAACATATGGTGGCAGCAGCTTCCCTGCGAGTTATAGTCTCTTTGCCAAAATCGCATTATTAGGCGAAAGTAAGTTACAATTCAGTACCCTATCCTAAAGCTTGCTGTTAGGAGGGAATCTGCAGCTTGCAGTGAAAGCGCTTCCAGAGGGGAGTCTAATGAGGGCAAACATTTGATGGTAGCAGCTTCCCTGCGGGAGATAGTCTCTTTGCCAAAATCGCATTATTAGCCGCTGTTAAGTTACAATTCAGTACCCTATCCTAAAGCTTGCTGTTAGGAGGGAATCTGCAGCTTGCAGTGAAAGCGCTTCCAGAGGGGAGTCTAATGAGGGCAAACATTTGATGGTAGCAGCTTCCCTGCGGGAGATACTCTCTTTGCTATAATCGCATTATTAGCTGCAATTAAGTTACAATTCAGTACCCTATCCTAAAGCTTGCTGTTAGGAGGGAATCTGCAGCTTGCAGTGAAAGCGCTTCCAGAGGGGAGTCTAATGAGGGCAAACATTTGATGGTAGCAGCTTCCCTGCGGGAGATACTCTCTTTGCCAAAATCGCATTAATAGGCGAAAGTAAGATACAACTCAGTACCCTATCCTAAAGCTTGCTGTTAGGAGGGAATCTACAGCTTGCAGTGAAAGCGCTTCCAGAGGGGAGTCTAATGAGGGCAAACATTTGATGGTAGCTGCTTCCCTGCGGGAGATACTCTCTTTGCCAAAATCGCATTATTAGGCGACAGTAAGATACAATTCAGTACCCTATCCTAAAGCTTGCTGTTAGGAAGGAATCTGCAGCTTGCAGTGAAAGCGCTTCCAGAGGGGAGTCTAATGAGGGCAAACATTTGATGGTAGCAGCTTCCCTGCGGGAGATAGTCTCTTTGCCAAAATCGCATTATTAGCCGCAGTTAAGTTACAATTCAGTACCCTATCCTAAAGCTTGCTGTTAGGAGGGAATCTGCAGCTTGCAGTGAAAGCGCTTCCAGAGGGGAGTCTAATGAGGGCAAACATTTGATGGTAGCAGCTTCCCTGCGGGAGATACTCTCTTTGCCAAAATCGCTTTATTAGGCGAATGTAAGATACAATTCAGTACACTATCCTAAAGCTTGCTGTTAGGAGGGAATCTGCAGCTTGCAGTGAAAGCGCTTCCAGAAGGGAGTCTAATGAGGGCAAACGTTTGATGGTAACAGCTTCCCTGCGTGAGATACTCTCTTTGCCAAAATCGCATTATTAGGCGAAAGTAAGTTACAATTCAGTACCCTATCCTAAAGCTTGCTGTTAGGAGGGAATCTGCAGCTTGCAGTGAAAGCGCTTCCAGAGGGGAGTCTAATGAGGGCAAACATTGGGTGGCAGCAGCTTCCCTGCGAGTTATAGTCTCTTTGCCAAAATCGCATTATTAGGCGAAAGTAAGTTACAATTCAGTACCCTATCCTAAAGCTTGCTGTTAGGAAGGAATCTGCAGCTTGCAGTGAAAGCGCTTCCAGAGGGGAGTCTAATGAGGGAAAAGATTTGATGGTAGCAGCTTCCCTGCGGGAGATACTCTCTTTGCCAAAATCGCATTATTAGGCGAAAGTAAGTTACAATTCAGTACCCTATCCTAAAGCTTGCTGTTAGGAGGGAATCTGCAGCTTGCAGTGAAAGCGCTTCCAGAGGGGAGTCTAATGAGGGCAAACATTTGATGGTAGCAGCTTCCCTGCGGGAGATACTCTCTTTGCCAAAATCGCATTATTAGCCTCAGTTAAGTTACAATTCAGTACCCTATCCTAAAGCTTGCTGTTAGGAGGGAATCTGCAGCTTGCAGTGAAAGCGCTTCCAGAGGGGAGTCTAATGAGGGCAAACATTTGATGGTAGCAGCTTCCCTGCGGGAGATACTCTCTTTGCTATAATCGCATTATTAGCTGCAATTAAGTTACAATTCAGTACCCTATCCTAAAGCTTGCTGTTAGGAGGGAATCTGCAGCTTGCAGTGAAAGCGCTTCCAGAGGGGAGTCTAATGAGGGCAAACATTTGATGGTAGCAGCTTCCCTGCGGGAGATACTCTCTTTGCCAAAATCGCATTACTAGGCGAAAGTAAGATACAACTCAGTACCCTATCCTAAAGCTTGCTGTTAGGAGGGAATCTACAGCTTGCAGTGAAAGCGCTTCCAGAGGGGAGTCTAATGAGGGCAAACATTTGATGGTAGCAGCTTCCCTGCGGGAGATATTCTCTTTGCCAAAATCGCATTATTAGGCGAAAGTAAGATACAATTCAGTACCCTATCCTAAAGCTTGCTGTTAGGAAGGAATCTGCAGCTTGCAGTGAAAGCGCTTCCAGAGGGGAGTCTAATGAGGGCAAACATTTGATGGTAGCAGCTTCCCTGCGGGAGACAGTCTCTTTGCCAAAATCGCATTATTAAGCTACAGTAAGTTACAATTCAGTACCCTATCCTAAAGCTTGCTGTTAGGAGGGAATCTGCAGCTTGCAGTGAAAGCGCTTCCAGAGGGGAGTCTAATGAGGGCAAACATTTGGTGGCAGCAGCTTCCTGAGAGTTATAGTCTCTTTGCCAATATCGCATTATTAGGCGAAAGTAAGTTACAATTCAGTACCCTATCCTAAAGCTTGCTGTTAGGAGGGAATCTGCAGCTTGCAGTGAAAGCGCTTCCAGAGGGCAGTCTAACGAGGGCAAACATTTGATGGTAGCAGCTTCCCTGCGGGAGATAGTCTCTTTGCCAAAATCGCCTTATGAGCCGCAGTTAAGTTACAATTCAGTACCCTATCCTAAAGCTTGCTGTTAGGAGGGAATCTGCAGCTTGCAGTGAAAACGCTTCCAGAGGGGAGTCTAATGAGGGCAAACGTTTGATGGTAACAGCTTCCCTGCGGGAGACAGTCTCTTTGCAAAAATCGCATTATTAGGCGACAGAAAGATACAATTCAGTACCCTATCCAAAGGTTGCTGTTAGGAGGGAATCTGCAGCTTGCAGTGAAAGCGCTTCCAGAGGGGAGTCTAATGAGGGCAAACATTTGATGGTAGCAGCTTCCCTGCGGGAGATAGTCTCTTTGCGAAAATCGGCTTTTTAGCCGCAGTGAAGTTACAATTCAGTACCCTATCCTAAAGCTTGCTGTTAGGAGGGAATCTGCAGCTTGCAGTGAAAGCGCTTCCAGAGGGGAGTCTAATGAGGGCAAACTTTTGATGGTAGCAGCTTCCCTGCGGGAGATACTCTCTTTGCCGAAATCGCATTATTAGGCGAAAGTAAGTTACAATTCAGTACCCTATCCTAAAGCTTGCTGTTAGGAGGGAATCTGCAGCTTGCAGTGAAAGCGCTTCCAGAGGGGAGTCTAATGAGGGCAAACATTTGATGGTAGCAGCTTCCCTGCGGGAGATACTCTCTTTGCCAAAATCGCTTTATTAGGCGAAAGTAAGATACAATTCAGTACCCTATCCTAAAGCTTGCTGTTAGGAGGGAATCTGAAGCTTGCAGTGAAAGCGCTTCCAGAGGGGAGTCTAATGAGGGCAAACATTTTATGGTAGCAGCTTCCCTGCGGGAGATACTCTCTTTGCCAAAATCGCCTTATTAGCCGCAGTTAAGTTACAATTCAGTACCCTATCCTAAAGCTTGCTGTTAGGAGGGAATCTGCAGCTTGCAGTGAAAGCGCTTCCAGAGGGGAGTCTAATGAGGGCAAACATTTGATGGTAGCAGCTTCCCTGTGGGAGATACTCTCTTTGCCAAAATCGCATTACTAGGCGAAAGTAAGTTTCAATTCAGTACCCTATCCTAAAGCTACCTGTTAGGAGGGAATCTGCAGCTTGCAGTGAAAGCGCTTCCAGAAGGGAGTCTAATGAGGGCAAATGTTTGATGGTAACAGCTTCCCTGCGTGAGATACTCTCTTTGCCAAAATCGCATTATTAGGCGAAAGTAAGTTACAATTCAGTACCCTATCCTAAAGCTTGCTGTTAGGAGGGAATCTGCAGCTTGCAGTGAAAGCGCTTCCAGAGGGGAGTCTAATGAGGGCAAATATTGGGTGGCAGTAGCTTCCCTGCGAGTTATAGTCTCTTTGCCAAAATCGCATTATTAGGCGAAAGTAAGTTACAATTCAGGACCCTATCCTAAAGCTTGCTGTTAGGAAGGAATCTGCAGCTTGCAGTGAAAGCGCTTCCAGAGGGGAGTCTAATGAGGGCAAACATTTGATGGTAGCAGCTTCCCTGCGGGAGATAGTCTCTTTGCCAAAATCGCATTATTAGGCGAAAGTAAGTTACAATTCAGTACCCTATCCTAAAGCTTGCTGTTAGGAGGGAATCTGCAGCTTGCAGTGAAAGCGCTTCCAGAGGGGAGTCTAATGAGGGCAAACATTTGATGGTAGCAGCTTCCCTGCGGGAGATACTCTCTTTGCCAAAATCGCATTATTAGCCTCAGTTAAGTTACAATTCAGTACCCTATCCTAAAGCTTGCTGTTAGGAGGGAATCTGCAGCTTGCAGTGAAAGCGCTTCCAGAGAGGAGTTTAACGAGGGCAAACATTTGATGGTAGCAGCTTCCCTGCGGGAGATACTCTCTTTGCCAAAATCGCCTTATTAGCCGCAGTTAAGTTACAATTCAGTACCCTATCCTAAAGCTTGCTGTTAGGAAGGAATCTGCAGCTTGCAGTGAAAGCGCTTCCAGAGGGGAGTCTAATGAGGGCAAACATTTGATGGTAGCAGCTTCCCTGCGGGAGATACTCTCTTTGCCAAAATCGCATTACTAGCCGAAAGTAAGTTACAATTCAGTACCCTATCCTAAAGCTTGCTGTTAGGAGGGAATCTGCAGCTTGCAGTGAAAGCGCTTCCAGAGGGGAGTCTAATGAGGGCAAATATTTGATGGTAGCAGCTTCCCTGCGGGAGATATTCTCTTTGCCAAAATCGCATTACTAGGCGAAAGTAAGATACAATTCAGTACACTATCCTAAAGCTTGCTGTTAGGAGGGAATCTGCAGCTTCCAGTGAAAGCGCTTCCACAGGGTAGTCTAATGAGGGCAAACATTTGATGGTAGCAGCTTCCCTGCGGGAGATACTCTCTTTGCCAAAATCGCATTATTAGGCGAAAGTAAGTTACAATTCAGTACCCTATCCTAAAGCTTGCTGTTAGGAGGGAATCTGCAGCTTGAAGTGAATGCGCTTCCAGATGGTAGTCTAACGAGGGCAAACATTTGATGGTAGCAGCTTCCCTGCGGGAGATACTCTCTTTGCCATAATCGCCTTATAAGCCGCAGTTAAGTTACAATTCAGTACACTATCCTAAAGCTTGCTGTTAGGAGGGAATCTGCAGCTTGCAGTGAAAGCGCTTCCAGAGGGGAGTCTAATGAGGGCAAAGATTTGATGGTAGCAGCTTCCCTGCGGGAGATACTCTCTTTGCCAAAATCGCATTATTAGGCGAAAGTAAGTTACAATTCAGGACCCTATCCTAAAGCTTGCTGTTAGGAGGGAATCTGCAGCTTGCAGTGAAAGCGCTTCCAGAGGGGAGTCTAATGAGGGCAAACATTTGATGGTAGCAGCTTCCCTGCGGGAGATAGTCTCTTTGCCAAAATCGCCTTATTAGCCGCAGTTAAGATACAATTCAGTACCCTATCCTAAAGCTTGCTGTTAGGAGGGAATCTGCAGCTTGCAGTGAAAGCGCTTCCAGAGGGGAGTCTAATGAGGGCAAACGTTTGATGGTAACAGCTTCCCTGCGGGAGATAGTCTCTTTGCCAAAATCGCATTATTAGGCGAAAGTAAGTTACAATTCAGTACCCTATCCTAAAGCTTGCTGTTAGGAGGGAATCTGCAGCTTGCAGTGAAAGCGCTACCAGAGGGGAGTCTAACGAGGGCAAACATTTGATGGTAGCAGCTTCCCTGCGGGAGATACTCTCTTTGCCAAAATCGCATTATTAGGCGAAAGTAAGTTACAATTCAGTACACTATCCTAAAGCTTGCTGTTAGGAGGGAATCTACAGCTTGCAGTGAAAGCGCTTCCAGAGGGGAGTCTAATGAGGGCAAACATTTTATGGTAGCAGCTTCCCTGCGGGAGATATTCTCTTTGCCAAATTCGCCTTATTAGCCGCAGTTAAGTTACAATTCAGTACCCTATCCTAAAGCTTGCTGTTAGGAGGGAATCTGCAGCTTGCAGTGAAAGCGCTTCCAGAGGGGAGTCTAATGAGGGCAAACATTTGATGGTAGCAGCTTCCCTGCGGGAGATACTCTCTTTGCCAAAATCGCATTACTAGGCGAAAGTAAGATACAACTCAGTACCCTATCCTAAAGCTTGCTGTTAGGAGGGAATCTACAGCTTGCAGTGAAAGCGCTTCCAGAGGGGAGTCTAATGAGGGCAAACATTTTATGGTAGCAGCTTCCCTGCGGGAGATATTCTCTTTGCCATAATCGCCTTATTAGCTGCAATTAAGTTACAGTTCAGTACCCTATCCTAAAGCTTGCTGTTAGGAGGGAATCTGCAGCTTGCAGTGAAAGCGCTTCCAGAGGGGAGTCTAATGAGGGCAAACATTTGATGGTAGCAGCTTCCCTGCGGGAGATACTCTCTTTGCCAAAATCGCATTACTAGGCGAAAGTAAGATACAACTCAGTACCCTATCCTAAAGCTTGCTGTTAGGAGGGAATCTACAGCTTGCAGTGAAAGCGCTTCCAGAGGGGAGTCTAATGAGGGCAAACATTTTATGGCAGCAGCTTCCCTGCGGGAGATATTCTCTTTGCCAAAATCGCCTTATTAGCCGCAGTTAAGTTACAATTCAGTACCCTATCCTAAAGCTTGCTGTTAGGAGGGAATCTGCAGCTTGCAGTGAAAGCGCTTCCAGAGGGGAGTCTAATGAGGGCAAACATTTGATGTTAGCAGCTTCCCTGCGGGAGATATTCTCTTTGCCAAAATCGCATTATTAGGCGAAAGTAAAATACAATTCAGTACCCTATCCTAAAGCTTGCTGTTAGGAAGGAATCTGCAGCTTGCAGTGAAAGCGCTTCCAGAGGGGAGTCTAATGAGGGCAAACATTTGATGGTAGCAGCTTCCCTGCGGGAGACAGTCTCTTTGCCAAAATCGCATTATTAAGCGACAGTAAGTTACAATTCAGTACCCTATCCTAAAGCTTGCTGTTAGGAGGGAATCTGCAGCTTGCAGTGAAAGCGCTTCCAGAGGGGAGTCTAATGAGGGCAAACATTTGGTGGCAGCAGCTTCCTGAGAGTTATAGTCTCTTTGCCAAAATCGCATTATTAGGCGAAAGTAAGTTACAATTCAGTACCCTATCTTAAAGCTTGCTGTTAGGAGGGAATCTGCAGCTTGCAGTGAAAGCGCTTCCAGAGGGCAGTCTAACGAGGGCAAACATTTGATGGTAGCAGCTTCCCTGCGGGAGATACTCTCTTTGCCAAAATCGCCTTATGAGCCGCAGTTAAGTTACAATTCAGTACCCTATCCTAAAGCTTGCTGTTAGGAGGGAATCTGCAGCTTGCAGTGAAAACGCTTCCAGAGGGGAGTCTAATGAGGGCAAACGTTTGATGGTAACAGCTTCCCTGCGGGAGACAGTCTCTTTGCAAAAATCGCATTATTAGGCGACAGAAAGATACAATTCAGTACCCTATCCAAAGGTTGCTGTTAGGAGGGAATCTGCAGCTTGCAGTGAAAGCGCTTCCAGAGGGGAGTCTAATGAGGGCAAACTTTTGATGGTAACAGCTTCCCTGCGGGAGATACTCTCTTTGCCAAAATCGCATTATTAGGCGAAAGTAAGTTACAATTCAGTACCCTATTCTAAAGCTTGCTGTTAGGAAGGAATCTGCAGGTTGCAGTGAAAGCGCTTCCAGAGGGGAGTCTAATGAGGGCAAGCATTTGATGGTAGCAGCTTCCCTGCGGGAGATATTCTCTTTGCCAAAATCGCCTTATTAGCCGCAGTTAAGTTACAATTCAGTACCCTATCCTAAAGCTTGCTGTTAGGAGGGAATCTGCAGCTTGCAGTGAAAGCGCTTCCAGAGGGGAGTCTAATGAGGGCAAACATTTGATGGTAGCAGCTTCCCTGCGGGAGATACTCTCTTTGCCAAAATCGCATTACTAGGCGAAAGTAAGATACAACTCAGTACCCTATCCTAAAGCTTGCTGTTAGGAGGGAATCTACAGCTTGCAGTGAAAGCGCTTCCAGAGGGGAGTTTAATGAGGGCAAACATTTGATGGTAGCAGCTTCCCTGCGGGAGATATTCTCTTTGCCAAAATCGCATTATTAGGCGAAAGTAAGATACAATTCAGTACCCTATCCTAAAGCTTGCTGTTAGGAAGGAATCTGCAGCTTGCAGTGAAAGCGCTTCCAGAGGGGAGTCTAATGAGGGCAAACATTTGATGGTAGCAGCTTCCCTGCGGGAGACAGTCTCTTTGCCAAAATCGCATTATTAAGCTACAGTAAGTTACAATTCAGTACCCTATCCTAAAGCTTGCTGTTAGGAGGGAATCTGCAGCTTGCAGTGAAAGCGCTTCCAGAGGGGAGTCTAATGAGGGCAAACATTTGGTGGCAGCAGCTTCCTGAGAGTTATAGTCTCTTTGCCAAAATCGCATTATTAGGCGAAAGTAAGTTACAATTCAGTACCCTATCCTAAAGCTTGCTGTTAGGAGGGAATCTGCAGCTTGCAGTGAAAGCGCTTCCAGAGGGCAGTCTAACGAGGGCAAACATTTGATGGTAGCAGCTTCCCTGCGGGAGATAGTCTCTTTGCCAAAATCGCCTTATGAGCCGCAGTTAAGTTACAATTCAGTACCCTATCCTAAAGCTTGCTGTTAGGAGGGAATCTGCAGCTTGCAGTGAAAACGCTTCCAGAGGGGAGTCTAATGAGGGCAAACGTTTGATGGTAACAGCTTCCCTGCGGGAGACAGTCTCTTTGCAAAAATCGCATTATTAGGCGACAGAAAGATACAATTCAGTACCCTATCCAAAGGTTGCTGTTAGGAGGGAATCTGCAGCTTGCAGTGAAAGCGCTTCCAGAGGGGAGTCTAATGAGGGCAAACTTTTGATGGTAACAGCTTCCCTGCGGGAGATACTCTCTTTGCCAAAATCGCATTATTAGGCGAAAGTAAGTTACAATTCAGTACCCTATTCTAAAGCTTGCTGTTAGGAAGGAATCTGCAGGTTGCAGTGAAAGCGCTTCCAGAGGGGAGTCTAATGAGGGCAAGCATTTGATGGTAGCAGCTTCCCTGCGGGAGATATTCTCTTTGCCAAAATCGCCTTATTAGCCGCAGTTAAGTTACAATTCAGTACACTGTCCTACAGCTTGCTGTTAGGAGGGAATCTGCGGCTTGCAGTGAAAGCGCTTCCAGAGGGGAGTCTAATGAGGGCAAACATTTGATGGTAGCAGCTTCCCTGCGGGAGATAGTCTCTTTGCCAATATCGCATTAGTAGGCGAAAGTAAGTTACAATTCAGTACCCTATCCTAAAGCTTGCTCTTAGGAGGGAATCTGCAGCTTGCAGTGAAAGCGCTTCCAGAGGGGAGTCTAATGAGGGCAAACATTTGATGGTAGCAGCTTCCCTGCGGGAGATACTCTCTTTGCCAAAATCGCATTATTAGCCGCAGTTAAGTTACAATTCAGTACCCTATCCTAAAGTTTGCTGTTAGGAGGGAATCTGCAGCTTGCAGTGAAAGCGCTTCCAGAGGGGAGTCTAATGAGGGCAAACATTTGATGGTAGCAGCTTCCCTGCGGGAGATACTCTCTTTGTCAAAATCGCTTTATTAGGCGAAAGTAAGATACAATTCAGTACACTATCCTAAAGCTTGCTGTTAGGAGGGAATCTGCAGCTTGCAGTGAAAGCGCTTCCAGAAGGGAGTCTAATGAGGGCAAACGTTTGATGGTAACAGCTTCCCTGCGTGAGATACTCTCTTTGCCAAAATCGCATTATTAGGCGAAAGTAAGTTACAATTCAGTACCCTATCCTAAAGCTTGCTGTTAGGAGGGAATCTGCAGCTTGCAGTGAAAGCGCTTCCAGAGGGGAGTCTAATGAGGGCAAACATTGGGTGGCAGCAGCTTCCCTGCGAGTTATAGTCTCTTTGCCAAAATCGCATTATTAGGCGAAAGTAAGTTACAATTCAGTACCCTATCCTAAAGCTTGCTGTTAGGAAGGAATCTGCAGCTTGCAGTGAAAGCGCTTCCAGAGGGGAGTCTAATGAGGGAAAACATTTGATGGTAGCAGCTTCCCTGCGGGAGATACTCTCTTTGCCAAAATCGCATTATTAGGCGAAAGTAAGTTACAATTCAGTACCCTATCCTAAAGCTTGCTGTTAGGAGGGAATCTGCAGCTTGCAGTGAAAGCGCTTCCAGAGGGGAGTCTAATGAGGGCAAACATTTGATGGTAGCAGCTTCCCTGCGGGAGATACTCTCTTTGCCAAAATCGCATTATTAGCCTCAGTTAAGTTACAATTCAGTACCCTATCCTAAAGCTTGCTGTTAGGAGGGAATCTGCAGCTTGCAGTTAAAGCGCTTCCAGAGGGGAGTCTAATGAGGGCAAACATTTGATGGTAGCAGCTTCCCTGCGGGAGATACTCTCTTTGCTATAATCGCATTATTAGCTGCAATTAAGTTACAATTCAGTACCCTATCCTAAAGCTTGCTGTTAGGAGGGAATCTGCACCTTGCAGTGAAAGCGCTTCCAGAGGGGAGTCTAATGAGGGCAAACATTTGATGGTAGCAGCTTCCCTGCGGGAGATACTCTCTTTGCCAAAATCTCATTACTAGGCGAAAGTAAGATACAACTCAGTACCCTATCCTAAAGCTTGCTGTTAGGAGGGAAGTTACAGCTTGCAGTGAAAGCGCTTCCAGAGGGGAGTCTAATGAGGGCAAACATTTGATGGTAGCAGCTTCCCTGCGGGAGATAGTCTCTTTGCCAAAATCGCATTATTAGGCGAAAGTAAGATACAATTCAGTACCCTATCCTAAAGCTTGCTGTTAGGAAGGAATCTGCAGCTTGCAGTGAAAGCTCTTCCAGAGGGGAGTCTAATGAGGGCAAACATTTGATGGTAGCAGCTTCCCTGCGGGAGACAGTCTCTTTGCCAAAATCGCATTATTAAGCTACAGTAAGTTACAATTCAGTACCCTATCCTAAAGCTTGCTGTTAGGAGGGAATCTGCAGCTTGCAGTGAAAGCGCTTCCAGAGGGGAGTCTAATGAGGGCAAACATTTGGTGGCAGCAGCTTCCTGAGAGTTATAGTCTCTTTGCCAAAATCGCATTATTAGGCGAAAGTAAGTTACAATTCAGTACCCTATCCTAAAGCTTGCTGTTAGGAGGGAATCCGCAGCTTGCAGTGAAAGCGCTTCCAGAGGGCAGTCTAACGAGGGCAAACATTTGATGGTAGCAGCTTCCCTGCGGGAGATAGTCTCTTTGCCAAAATCGCCTTATTAGCCGCAGTTAAGTTACAATTCAGTACCCTATCCTAAAGCTTGCTGTTAGGAGGGAATCTGCAGCTTGCAGTGAAAACGCTTCCAGAGGGGAGTCTAATGAGGGCAAACGTTTGATGGTAACAGCTTCCCTGCGGGAGACAGTCTCTTTGCAAAAATCGCATTATTAGGCGACAGAAAGATACAATTCAGTACCCTATCCAAAGGTTGCTGTTAGGAGGGAATCTGCAGCTTGCAGTGAAAGCGCTTCCAGAGGGGAGTCTAATGAGGGCAAACATATGGTGGCAGCAGCTTCCCTGCGAGTTATAGTCTCTTTGCCAAAATCGCATTATTAGGCGAAAGTAAGTTACAATTCAGTACCCTATCCTAAAGCTTGCTGTTAGGAGGGAATCTGCAGCTTGCAGTGAAAGCGCTTCCAGAGGGGAGTCTAATGAGGGCAAACATTTGATGGTAGCAGCTTCCCTGCGGGAGATACTCTCTTTGCTATAATCTCATTATTAGGCGAAAGTAAGTTACAATTCAGTACCCTATCCTAAAGCTTGCTGTTAAGAGGGAATCTGCAGCTTGCAGTGAAAGCGCTTCCAGAGGGGAGTCTAACGAGGGCAAATATTTGATGGTAGCAGCTTCCCTGCGGGAGATACTCTGTTTGCCAAAATCGCATTATTAGGCGAAAGTAAGTTACAATTAAGTACCCTATCCTAAAGCTTGCTGGTAGGAAGGAATCTGCAGCTTGCAGTGAAAGCGCTTCCAGAGTGGAGTCTAATGAGGGCAAACATTTGATTGTAGCAGCTTCCCTGCGGGAGATAGTCTCTTTGCGAAAATCGGCTTATTAGCCGCAGTGAAGTTACAATTCAGTACCCTATCCTAAAGCTTGCTGTTAGGAGGGAATCTGCAGCTTGCAGTGAAAGCGCTTCCAGAGGGGAGTCTAATGAGGGCAAACTTTTGATGGTAACAGCTTCCCTGCGGGAGATACTCTCTTTGCCAAAATCGCATTATTAGGCGAAAGTAAGTTACAATTCAGTACCCTATCCTAAAGCTTGCTGTTAGGAGGGAATCTGCAGCTTGCAGTGAAAGCGCTTCCAGAGGGGAGTCTAATGAGGGCAAACATTTGATGGTAGCAGCTTCCCTGCGGGAGATAGTCTCTTTGCGAAAATCGGCTTTTTAGCCGCAGTGAAGTTACAATTCAGTACCCTATCCTAAAGCTTGCTGTTAGGAGGGAATCTGCAGCTTGCAGTGAAAGCGCTTCCAGAGGGGAGTCTAATGAGGGCAAACTTTTGATGGTAGCAGCTTCCCTGCGGGAGATACTCTCTTTGCCAAAATCGCATTATTAGGCGAAAGTAAGTTACAATTCAGTACCCTATTCTAAAGCTTGCTGTTAGGAAGGAATCTGCAGCTTGCAGTGAAAGCGCTTCCAGAGGGGAGTCTAATGAGGGCAAGCATTTGATGGTAGCAGCTTCCCTGCGGGAGATATTCTCTTTGCCAAAATCGCCTTATTAGCCGCAGTTAAGTTACAATTCAGTACACTGTCCTACAGCTTGCTGTTAGGAGGGAATCTGCGGCTTGCAGTGAAAGCGCTTCCAGAGGGGAGTCTAATGAGGGCAAACATTTGATGGTAGCAGCTTCCCTGCGGGAGATAGTCTCTTTGCCAAAATCGCATTATTAGCCGCAGTTAAGTTACAATTCAGTACCCTATCCTAAAGTTTGCTGTTAGGAGGGAATCTGCAGCTTGCAGTGAAAGCGCTTCCAGAGGGGAGTCTAATGAGGGCAAACATTTGATGGTAGCAGCTTCCCTGCGGGAGATACTCTCTTTGCCAAAATCGCTTTATTAGGCGAAAGTAAGATACAATTCAGTACACTATCCTAAAGCTTGCTGTTAGGAGGGAATCTGCAGCTTGCAGTGAAAGCGCTTCCAGAAGGGAGTCTAATGAGGGCAAACGTTTGATGGTAACAGCTTCCCTGCGTGAGATACTCTCTTTGCCAAAATCGCATTATTAGGCGAAAGTAAGTTACAATTCAGTACCCTATCCTAAAGCTTGCTGTTAGGAGGGAATCTGCAGCTTGCAGTGAAAGCGCTTCCAGAGGGGAGTCTAATGAGGGCAAACATTGGGTGGCAGCAGCTTCCCTGCGAGTTATAGTCTCTTTGCCAAAATCGCATTATTAGGCGAAAGTAAGTTACAATTCAGTACCCTATCCTAAAGCTTGCTGTTAGGAAGGAATCTGCAGCTTGCAGTGAAAGCGCTTCCAGAGGGGAGTCTAATGAGGGAAAACATTTGATGGTAGCAGCTTCCCTGCGGGAGATACTCTCTTTGCCAAAATCGCATTATTAGGCGAAAGTAAGTTACAATTCAGTACCCTATCCTAAAGCTTGCTGTTAGGAGGGAATCTGCAGCTTGCAGTGAAAGCGCTTCCAGAGGGGAGTCTAATGAGGGCAAACATTTGATGGTAGCAGCTTCCCTGCGGGAGATACTCTCTTTGCCAAAATCTCATTATTAGGCGAAAGTAAGATACAATTCAGTACCCTATCCTAAAGCTTGCTGTTAGGAAGGAATCTGCAGCTTGCAGTGAAAGCTATTCCAGAGGGGAGTCTAATGAGGGCAAACATTTGATGGTAGCAGCTTCCCTGCGGGAGACAGTCTCTTTGCCAAAATCGCATTATTAAGCTACAGTAAGTTACAATTCAGTACCCTATCCTAAAGCTTGCTGTTAGGAGGGAATCTGCAGCTTGCAGTGAAAGCGCTTCCAGAGGGGAGTCTAATGAGGGCAAACATTTGGTGGCAGCAGCTTCCTGAGAGTTATAGTCTCTTTGCCAAAATCGCATTATTAGGCGAAAGTAAGTTACAATTCAGTACCCTATCCTAAAGCTTGCTGTTAGGAGGGAATCCGCAGCTTGCAGTGAAAGCGCTTCCAGAGGGCAGTCTAACGAGGGCAAACATTTGATGGTAGCAGCTTCCCTGCGGGAGATAGTCTCTTTGCCAAAATCGCCTTATTAGCCGCAGTTAAGTTACAATTCAGTACCCTATCCTAAAGCTTGCTGTTAGGAGGGAATCTGCAGCTTGCAGTGAAAACGCTTCCAGAGGGGAGTCTAATGAGGGCAAACGTTTGATGGTAACAGCTTCCCTGCGGGAGACAGTCTCTTTGCAAAAATCGCATTATTAGGCGACAGAAAGATACAATTCAGTACCCTATCCAAAGGTTGCTGTTAGGAGGGAATCTGCAGCTTGCAGTGAAAGCGCTTCCAGAGGGGAGTCTAATGAGGGCAAACATATGGTGGCAGCAGCTTCCCTGCGAGTTATAGTCTCTTTGCCAAAATCGCATTATTAGGCGAAAGTAAGTTACAATTCAGTACCCTATCCTAAAGCTTGCTGTTAGGAGGGAATCTGCAGCTTGCAGTGAAAGCGCTTCCAGAGGGGAGTCTAATGAGGGCAAACATTTGATGGTAGCAGCTTCCCTGCGGGAGATAGTCTCTTTGACAAAATCGCATTATTAGCCGCTGTTAAGTTACAATTCAGTACCCTATCCTAAAGCTTGCTGTTAGGAGGGAATCTGCAGCTTGCAGTGAAAGCGCTTCCAGAAGGGAGTCTAATGAGGGCAAACGTTTGATGGTAACAGCTTCCCTGCGGGAGACAGTCTCTTTTCAAAAATCGCATTATTAGGCGACAGAAAGATACAATTCAGTACACTATCCTAAAGGTTGCTGTTAGGAGGGAATCTGCAGCTTGCAGTGAAAGCGCTTCCAGAGGGGAGTCTAATGAGGGCAAACATTTGGTGGCAGCAGCTTCCCTGCGAGTTTTAGTCTCTTTGCCAAAATCGCATTATTAGGCGAAAGTAAGTTACAATTCAGTACCCTATCCTAAAGCTTGCTGTTAGGAGGGAATCTGCAGCTTGCAGTGAAAGCGCTTCCAGAGGGGAGTCTAATGAGGGCAAACATTTGATGGTAGCAGCTTCCCTGCGGGAGATACTCTCTTTGCTATAATCTCATTATTAGGCGAAAGTAAGTTACAATTCAGTACCCTATCCTAAAGCTTGCTGTTAAGAGGGAATCTGCAGCTTGCAGTGAAAGCGCTTCCAGAGGGGAGTCTAACGAGGGCAAATATTTGATGGTAGCAGCTTCCCTGCGGGAGATACTCTGTTTGCCAAAATCGCATTATTAGGCGAAAGTAAGTTACAATTAAGTACCCTATCCTAAAGCTTGCTGGTAGGAAGGAATCTGCAGCTTGCAGTGAAAGCGCTTCCAGAGTGGAGTCTAATGAGGGCAAACATTTGATTGTAGCAGCTTCCCTGCGGGAGATAGTCTCTTTGCGAAAATCGGCTTATTAGCCGCAGTGAAGTTACAATTCAGTACCCTATCCTAAAGCTTGCTGTTAGGAGGGAATCTGCAGCTTGCAGTGAAAGCGCTTCCAGAGGGGAGTCTAATGAGGGCAAACTTTTGATGGTAACAGCTTCCCTGCGGGAGATACTCTCTTTGCCAAAATCGCATTATTAGGCGAAAGTAAGTTACAATTCAGTACCCTATCCTAAAGCTTGCTGTTAGGAGGGAATCTGCAGCTTGCAGTGAAAGCGCTTCCAGAGGGGAGTCTAATGAGGGCAAACATTTGATGGTAGCAGCTTCCCTGCGGGAGATAGTCTCTTTGCGAAAATCGGCTTTTTAGCCGCAGTGAAGTTACAATTCAGTACCCTATCCTAAAGCTTGCTGTTAGGAGGGAATCTGCAGCTTGCAGTGAAAGCGCTTCCAGAGGGGAGTCTAATGAGGGCAAACTTTTGATGGTAGCAGCTTCCCTGCGGGAGATACTCTCTTTGCCAAAATCGCATTATTAGGCGAAAGTAAGTTACAATTCAGTACCCTATTCTAAAGCTTGCTGTTAGGAAGGAATCTGCAGCTTGCAGTGAAAGCGCTTCCAGAGGGGAGTCTAATGAGGGCAAACATTTGATGGTAGCAGCTTCCCTGCGGGAGATACTCTCTTTGCCAAAATCGCATTATTAGGCGAAAGTAAGATACAATTCAGTACCCTATCCTAAAGCTTGCTGTTAGGAAGGAATCTGCAGCTTGCAGTGAAAACGCTTCCAGAGGGGAGTCTAATGAGGGCAAACGTTTGATGGTAACAGCTTCCCTGCGGGAGACAGTCTCTTTGCAAAAATCGCATTATTAGGCGACAGAAAGATACAATTCAGTACCCTATCCAAAGGTTGCTGTTAGGAGGGAATCTGCAGCTTGCAGTGAAAGCGCTTCCAGAGGGGAGTCTAATGAGGGCAAACATATGGTGGCAGCAGCTTCCCTGCGAGTTATAGTCTCTTTGCCAAAATCGCATTATTAGGCGAAAGTAAGTTACAATTCAGTACCCTATCCTAAAGCTTGCTGTTAGGAGGGAATCTGCAGCTTGCAGTGAAAGCGCTTCCAGAGGGGAGTCTAATGAGGGCAAACATTTGATGGTAGCAGCTTCCCTGCGGGAGATAGTCTCTTTGACAAAATCGCATTATTAGCCGCTGTTAAGTTACAATTCAGTACCCTATCCTAAAGCTTGCTGTTAGGAGGGAATCTGCAGCTTGCAGTGAAAGCGCTTCCAGAAGGGAGTCTAATGAGGGCAAACGTTTGATGGTAACAGCTTCCCTGCGGGAGACAGTCTCTTTTCAAAAATCGCATTATTAGGCGACAGAAAGATACAATTCAGTACACTATCCTAAAGGTTGCTGTTAGGAGGGAATCTGCAGCTTGCAGTGAAAGCGCTTCCAGAGGGGAGTCTAATGAGGGCAAACATTTGGTGGCAGCAGCTTCCCTGCGAGTTTTAGTATCTTTGCCAAAATCGCATTATTAGGCGAAAGTAAGTTACAATTCAGTACCCTATCCTAAAGCTTGCTGTTAGGAGGGAATCTGCAGCTTGCAGTGAAAGCGCTTCCAGAGGGGAGTCTAATGAGGGCAAACATTTGATGGTAGCAGCTTCCCTGCGGGAGATACTCTCTTTGCTATAATCTCATTATTAGGCGAAAGTAAGTTACAATTCAGTACCCTATCCTAAAGCTTGCTGTTAAGAGGGAATCTGCAGCTTGCAGTGAAAGCGCTTCCAGAGGGGAGTCTAACGAGGGCAAATATTTGATGGTAGCAGCTTCCCTGCGGGAGATACTCTGTTTGCCAAAATCGCATTATTAGGCGAAAGTAAGTTACAATTAAGTACCCTATCCTAAAGCTTGCTGGTAGGAAGGAATCTGCAGCTTGCAGTGAAAGCGCTTCCAGAGTGGAGTCTAATGAGGGCAAACATTTGATTGTAGCAGCTTCCCTGCGGGAGATAGTCTCTTTGCGAAAATCGGCTTATTAGCCGCAGTGAAGTTACAATTCAGTACCCTATCCTAAAGCTTGCTGTTAGGAGGGAATCTGCAGCTTGCAGTGAAAGCGCTTCCAGAGGGGAGTCTAATGATGGCAAACTTTTGATGGTAACAGCTTCCCTGCGGGAGATACTCTCTTTGCCAAAATCGCATTATTAGGCGAAAGTAAGTTACAATTCAGTACCCTATCCTAAAGCTTGCTGTTAGGAGGGAATCTGCAGCTTGCAGTGAAAGCGCTTCCAGAGGGGAGTCTAATGAGGGCAAACATTTGATGGTAGCAGCTTCCCTGCGGGAGATAGTCTCTTTGCGAAAATCGGCTTTTTAGCCGCAGTGAAGTTACAATTCAGTACCCTATCCTAAAGCTTGCTGTTAGGAGGGAATCTGCAGCTTGCAGTGAAAGCGCTTCCAGAGGGGAGTCTAATGAGGGCAAACTTTTGATGGTAGCAGCTTCCCTGCGGGAGATACTCTCTTTGCCAAAATCGCATTATTAGGCGAAAGTAAGTTACAATTCAGTACCCTATTCTAAAGCTTGCTGTTAGGAAGGAATCTGCAGCTTGCAGTGAAAGCGCTTCCAGAGGGGAGTCTAATGAGGGCAAACATTTGATGGTAGCAGCTTCCCTGCGGGAGATACTCTCTTTGCCAAAATCGCATTATTAGGCGAAAGTAAGATACAATTCAGTACCCTATCCTAAAGCTTGCTGTTAGGAAGGAATCTGCAGCTTGCAGTGAAAGCGCTTCCAGAGGGGAGTCTAATGAGGGCAAACATTTGATGGTAGCAGCTTCCCTGCGGGAGATAGTCTCTTTGCCAAAATCGCATTATTAGCCGCAGTTAAGTTACAATTCAGTACCCTATCCTAAAGCTTGCTGTTAGGAGGGAATCTGCAGCTTGCAGTGAAAGCGCTTCCAGAGGGGAGTCTAATGAGGGCAAACATTTGATGGTAGCAGCTTCCCTGCGGGAGATAATCTCTTTGCCAAAATCGCTTTATTAGGCGAAAGTAAGATACAATTCAGTACCCTATCCTAAAGCTTGCTGTTAGGAGGGAATCTGAAGCTTGCAGTGAAAGCGCTTCCAGAGGGGAGTCTAATGAGGGCAAACATTTTATGGTAGCAGTTTCCCTGCGGGAGATACTCTCTTTGCCAAAATCGCCTTATTAGCCGCAGTTAAGTTACAATTCAGTACCCTATCCTAAAGCTTGCTGTTAGGAGGGAATCTGCAGCTTGCAGTGAAAGCGCTTCCAGAGGGGAGTCTAATGAGGGCAAACTTTTGATGGTAGCAGCTTCCCTGCGGGAGATACTCTCTTTGCAAAAATCGCATTATTAGGCGAAAGTAAGTTACAATTCAGTACCCTATCCTAAAGCTTGCTGTTAGGAGGGAATCTGCAGCTTGCAGTGAAAGCGCTTCCAGAGGGGAGTCTAATGAGGGCAAACATTTGGTGGCAGCAGCTTCCCTGCGAGTGATAGTCTCTTTGCCAAAATCGCATTATTAGGCGAAAGTAAGTTACAATTCAGTACACTATTCTAAAGCTTGCTGTTAGGAAGGAATCTGCAGCTTGCAGTGAAAGCGCTTCCAGAGGGGAGTCTAATGAGGGCAAACATTTGATGGTAGCAGCTTCCCTGCGGGAGACAGTCTCTTTGCCAAAATCGCATTATTAAGCTACAGTAAGTTACAATTCAGTACCCTATCCTAAAGCTTGCTGTTAGGAGGGAATCTGCAGCTTGCAGTGAAAGCGCTTCCAGAGGGGAGTCTAATGAGGGCAAACATTTGGTGGCAGCAGCTTCCTGAGAGTTATAGTCTCTTTGCCAAAATCGCATTATTAGGCGAAAGTAAGTTACAATTCAGTACCCTATCCTAAAGCTTGCTGTTAGGAGGGAATCTGCAGCTTGCAGTGAAAGCGCTTCCAGAGGGCAGTCTAACGAGGGCAAACATTTGATGGTAGCAGCTTCCCTGCGGGAGATAGTCTCTTTGCCAAAATCGCCTTATGAGCCGCAGTTAAGTTACAATTCAGTACCCTATCCTAAAGCTTGCTGTTAGGAGGGAATCTGCAGCTTGCAGTGAAAACGCTTCCAGAGGGGAGTCTAATGAGGGCAAACGTTTGATGGTAACAGATTCCCTGCGGGAGACAGTCTCTTTGCAAAAATCGCATTATTAGGCGACAGAAAGATACAATTCAGTACCCTATCCAAAGGTTGCTGTTAGGAGGGAATCTGCAGCTTGCAGTGAAAGCGCTTCCAGAGGGGAGTCTAATGAGGGCAAACATATGGTGGCAGCAGCTTCCCTGCGAGTTATAGTCTCTTTGCCAAAATCGCATTATTAGGCGAAAGTAAGTTACAATTCAGTACCCTATCCTAAAGCTTGCTGTTAGGAAGGAATCTGCAGCTTGCAGTGAAAGCGCTTCCAGAGGGGAGTCTAATGAGGGCAAACATTTGGTGGCAGCAGCTTCCCTGCGAGTTTTAGTCTCTTTTCCATTATCGCCTTATTAGCCGCAAGTAAGTTACAATTCAGTACCCTATCCTAAAGCTTGCTGTTAGGAGGGAATCTGCAGCTTGCAGTGAAAGCGCTTCCAGAGGGGAGTCTAACGAGGGCAAATATTTGATGGTAGCAGCTTCCCTGCGGGAGATACTCTCTTTGCTATAATCTCATTATTAGGCGAAAGTAAGTTACAATTCAGTACCCTATCCTAAAGCTTGCTGTTAAGAGGGAATCTGCAGCTTGCAGTGAAAGCGCTTCCAGAGGGGAGTCTAACGAGGGCAAATATTTGATGGTAGCAGCTTCCCTGCGGGAGATACTCTCTTTGCCAAAATCGCATTATTAGGCGAAAGTAAGTTACAATTAAGTACACTATCCTAAAGCTTGCTGCTAGGAAGGAATCTGCAGCTTGCAATGAAAGCGCTTCCAGAGTGGAGTCTAATGAGGGCAAACATTTGATTGTAGCAGCTTCCCTGCGGGAGATAGTCTCTTTGCGAAAATCGGCTTATTAGCCGCAGTGAAGTTACAATTCAGTACCCTATCCTAAAGCTTGCTGTTAGGAGGGAATCTGCACCTTGCAGTGAAAGCGCTTCCAGAGGGGAGTCTAATGAGGGCAAACTTTTGATGGTAACAGCTTCCCTGCGGGAGATACTCTCTTTGCCAAAATCGCATTATTAGGCGAAAGTAAGTTACAATTCAGTACCCTATCCTAAAGCTTGCTGTTAGGAGGGAATCTGCAGCTTGCAGTGAAAGCTCTTCCAGAGGGGAGTCTAATGAGGGCAAACATTTGATGGTAGCAGCTTCCCTGCGGGAGATAGTCTCTTTGCGAAAATCGGCTTATTAGCCGCAGTGAAGTTACAATTCAGTACCCTATCCTAAAGCTTGCTGTTAGGAGGGAATCTGCAGCTTGCAGTGAAAGCGCTTCCAGAGGGGAGTCTAATGAGGGCAAACTTTTGATGGTAGCAGCTTCCCTGCGGGAGATACTCTCTTTGCCAAAATCGCATTATTAGGCGAAAGTAAGTTACAATTCAGTACCCTATTCTAAAGCTTGCTGTTAGGAAGGAATCTGCAGCTTGCAGTGAAAGCGCTTCCAGAGGGGAGTCTAATGAGGGCAAACATTTGATGGTAGCAGCTTCCCTGCGGGAGATAGTCTCTTTGCCATAATCGCATTATTAGGCGAAAGTAAGTTACAATTCAGTACCCTATCCTAAAGCTTGCTGTTAGGAGGGAATCTGCAGCTTGCAGTGAAAGCGCTTCCAGAGGGGAGTCTAATGAGGGCAAACATTTGATGGTAGCAGCTTCCCTGCGGGAGATACTCTCTTTGCCAAAATCGCATTATTAGGCGAAAGTAAGATACAATTCAGTACCCTATCCTAAAGCTTGCTGTTAGGAAGGAATCTGCAGCTTGCAGTGAAAGCGCTTCCAGAGGGGAGTCTAATGAGGGCAAACATTTGATGGTAGCAGCTTCCCTGCGGGAGATAGTCTCTTTTCCAAAATCGCATTATTAGGCGAAAGTAAGTTACAATTCAGTACCCTATCCTAAAGCTTGCTGTTAGGAGGGAATCTGCAGCTTGCAGTGAAAGCGCTTCCAGAGGGGAGTCTAATGAGGGCAAACATTTTATGGTAGCAGCTTCCCTGCGGGAGATACTCTCTTTGCCAAAATCGCCTTATTAGCCGCAGTTAAGTTACAATTCAGTACCCTACCCTAAAGCTTGCTGTTAGGAGGGAATCTGCAGCTTGCAGTGAAAGCGCTTCCAGAGGGGAGTCTAATGAGGGCAAACATTTGATGGTAGCAGCTTCCCTGTGGGAGATACTCTCTTTGCCAATATCGCATTACTAGGCGAAAGTAAGTTTCAATTCAGTACCCTATCCTAAAGCTTGCTGTTAGGAGGGAATCTGCAGCTTGCAGTGAAAGCGCTTCCAGAAGGGAGTCTAATGAGGGCAAACGTTTGATGGTAACAGCTTCCCTGCGTGAGATACTCTCTTTGCCAAAATCGCATTATTAGGCGAAAGTAAGTTACAATTCAGTACCCTATCCTAAAGCTTGCTGTTAGGAGGGAATCTGCAGCTTGCAGTGAAAGCGCTTCCAGAGGGGAGTCTAACGAGGGCAAATATTTGATGGTAGCAGCTTCCCTGCGGGAGATACTCTCTTTGCCAAAATCGCATTATTAGGCGAAAGTAAGTTACAATTCAGTACCCTATCCTAAAGCTTGCTGTTAGGAAGGAATCTGCAGCTTGCAGTGAAAGCGCTTCCAGAGGGGAGTCTAATGAGGGCAAACATTTGATGGTAGCAGCTTCCCTGCGGGAGATACTCTCTTTGCCAAAATCGCCTTATGAGCCGCAGTTAAGTTACAATTCAGTACCCTATCCTACAGCTTGCTGTTAGGAGGGAATCTGCAGCTTGCAGTGAAAGCGCTTCCAGAGGGGAGTCTAATGAGGGCAAACATTTGATGGTAGCAGCTTCCCTGTGGGAGATACTCTCTTTGCCAAAATCGCATTATTAGCCTCAGTTAAGTTACAATTCAGTACCCTATCCTAAAGCTTGCTGTTAGGAGGGAATCTGCAGCTTGCAGTGAAAGCGCTTCCAGAGGGGAGTCTAACGAGGGCAAATATTTGATGGTAGCAGCTTCCCTGCGGGAGATACTCTCTTTGCCAAAATCGCATTATTAGGCGAAAGTAAGTTACAATTCAGTACCCTATCCTAAAGCTTGCTGTTAGGAAGGAATCTGCAGCTTGCAGTGAAAGCGCTTCCAGAGGGGAGTCTAACGAGGGCAAACATTTGGTGGCAGCAGCTTCCCTGCGAGTTATAGTCTCTTTGCCAAAATCGCATTATTAGGCGAAAGTAAGTTACAATTCAGTACCCTATCCTAAAGCTTGCTGTTAGGAAGGAATCTGCAGCTTGCAGTGAAAGCGCTTCCAGAGGGGAGTCTAATGAGGGCAAACATTTGATGGTAGCAGCTTCCCTGCGGGAGATACTCTCTTTGCCAAAATCGCCTTATTAGCCGCAGTTAAGTTACAATTCAGTACCCTATCCTAAAGCTTGCTGTTAGGAGGGAATCTGCAGCTTGCAGTGAAAGCGCTTCCAGAGGGGAGTCTAATGAGGGCAAACATTTGATGGTAGCAGCTTCCCTGCGGGAGATACTTTTTTTGCCAAAATCGCCTTATTAGACGAAAGTAAGTTACAATTCAGTACCCTATCCTAAAGCTTGCTGTTAGGAGGGAATCTGCAGCTTCCAGTGAAAGCGCTTCCAGAGGGGAGTCTAATGAGGGCAAACATTTGATGGTAGCAGCTTCCCTGCGGGAGATACTCTCTTTGCCAAAATCGCATTATTATGCGAAAGTAAGTTACAATTCAGTACCCTATCCTTAAGCTTGCTGTTAGGAGGGAATCTGCAGCTTGCAGTGAAA
Organism: Phaenicophaeus curvirostris; assembly: GCF_032191515.1. Lineage (NCBI taxonomy): Eukaryota > Metazoa > Chordata > Aves > Cuculiformes > Cuculidae > Phaenicophaeus > Phaenicophaeus curvirostris. Next base: position 722,025 of record NW_027206702.1, read on the forward strand.
GCGCTTCCAGAGGGGAGTCTAATGAGGGCAAACATTTGATGGTAGCAGCTTCCCTGCGGGAGATACTCTCTTTGCCAAAATCGCATTATTATCCGCAGTTAAGTTACAATTCAGTACCCTATCCTAAAACTTGCTGTTAGGAGGGAATCTGCAGCTTGCAGTGAAAGCGCTTCCAGAGGGGAGTCTAACGAGGGCAAATATTTGATGGTAGCAGCTTCCCTGCGGGAGATACTCTCTTTGCCAAAATCGCATTATTAGGCGAAAGTAAGTTACAATTCAGTACCCTATCCTAAAGCTTGCTGTTAGGAAGGAATCTGCAGCTTGCAGTGAAAGCGCTTCCAGAGGGGAGTCTAACGAGGGCAAACATTTGGTGGCAGCGGCTTCCCTGCGAGTTATAGTCTCTTTGCCAAAATCGCATTATTAGGCGAAAGTAAGTTACAATTCAGTACCCTATCCTAAAGCTTGCTGTTAGGAAGGAATCTGCAGCTTGCAGTGAAAGCGCTTCCAGAGGGGAGTCTAATGAGGGCAAACATTTGATGGTAGCAGCTTCCCTGCGGGAGATACTCTCTTTGCCAAAATCGCCTTATGAGCCGCAGTTAAGTTACAATTCAGTACCCTATCCTAAAGCTTGCTGTTAGGAGGGAATCTGCAGCTTGCAGTGAAAGCGCTTCCAGAGGGGAGTCTAATGAGGGCAAACTTTTGATGGTAGCAGCTTCCCTGCGGGAGATACTCTCTTTGCCAAAATCGCATTATTAGGCGAAAGTAAGTTACAATTCAGTACCCTATCCTAAAGCTTGCTGTTAGGAGGGAATCTGCAGCTTGCAGTGAAAGCGCTTCCAGAGGGGAGTCTAATGAGGGCAAACATTTGGTGGCAGCAGCTTCCCTGCGAGTTATAGTCTCTTTGCCAAAATCGCATTATTAGGCGAAAGTAAGTTACAATTCAGTACCCTATCCTAAAGCTTGCTGTTAGGAGGGAATCTGCAGCTTGCAGTGAAAGCGCTTCCAGAGGGGAGTCTAATGAGGGCAAACATTTGATGGTAGCAGCTTCCCTGCGGGAGATACTCTCTTTGCCAAAATCGCATTATTAGGCGAAAGTAAGATACAATTCAGTACACTATCCTAAAGCTTGCTGTTAGGAAGGAATCTGCAGCTTGCAGTGAAAGCGCTTCCAGAGGGGAGTCTAATGAGGGCAAACATTTGATGGTAGCAGCTTCCCTGCGGGAGATAGTCTCTTTGCCAAAATCCCATTATTAGGCGAAAGTAAGTTACAATTCAGTACCCTATCCTAAAGCTTGCTGTTAGGAGGGAATCTGCAGCTTGCAGTGAAAGCGCTTCCAGAGGGGAGTCTAATGAGGGCAAACATTTGATGGTAGCAGCTTCCCTGCGGGAGATAGTCTCTTTGCCAAAATCGCTTTATTAGGCGAAAGTAAGATACAATTCAGTACCCTATCCTAAAGCTTGCTGTTAGGAGGGAATCTGCAGCTTGCAGTGAAAGCGCTTCCAGAGGGGAGTCTAATGAGGGCAAACATTTGATGGTAGCGGCTTCCCTGCGGGAGATACTCTCTTTGCCAAAATCGCCTTATTAGACGAAAGTAAGTTACAATTCAGTACCCTATCCTAAAGCTTGCTGTTAGGAGGGAATCTGCAGCTTCCAGTGAAAGCGCTTCCAGAGGGGAGTCTAATGAGGGCAAACATTTGATGGTAGCAGCTTCCCTGCGGGAGATACTCTCTTTGCCAAAATCGCATTATTATGCGAAAGTAAGTTACAATTCAGTACCCTATCCTTAAGCTTGCTGTTAGGAGGGAATCTGCAGCTTGCAGTGAAAGCGCTTCCAGAGGGGAGTCTAATGAGGGCAAACATTTGATGGTAGCAGCTTCCCTGCGGGAGATACTCTCTTTGCCAAAATCGCATTATTATCCGCAGTTAAGTTACAATTCAGTACCCTATCCTAAAGCTTGCTGTTAGGAGGGAATCTGCAGCTTGCAGTGAAAGCGCTTCCAGAGGGGAGTCTAACGAGGGCAAACATTTGATGGTAGCAGCTTCCCTGCGAGAGATACTCTCTTTGCCAAAATCGCATTATTAGGCGAAAGTAAGTTACAATTCAGTACCCTATCCTAAAGCTTGCTGTTAGGAGGGAATCTGCAGCTTAGAGTGAAAGCGCTTCCAGAGGGGAGTCTAATGAGGGCAAACATTTCATGGTAGCAGCTTCCCTGCGGGAGATACTCTCTTTGCCAAAATCGCATTATTAGGCGAAAGTAAGATACAATTCAGTACCCTATCCTAAAGCTTGCTGTTAGGAAGGAATCTGCAGCTTGCAGTGAAAGCGCTTCCAGAGGGGAGTCTAATGAGGGCAAACATTTGATGGTAGCAGCTTCCCTGCGGGAGATAGTCTCTTTGCCAAAATCGCATTATTAGCCGCAGTTAAGTTTCAATTCAGTACCCTATCCTAAAGCTTGCTGTTAGGAGGGAATCTGCAGCTTGCAGTGAAAGCGCTTCCAGAGGGGAGTCTAATGAGGGCAAACATTTTATGGTAGCAGCTTCCCTGAGGGAGATACTCTCTTTGCCATAATCGCCTTATTAGCCGCAGTTAAGTTACAATTCAGTACCCTATCCTAAAGTTTGCTGTTAGGAGGGAATCTGCAGCTTCCAGTGAAAGCGCTTCCAGAGGGGAGTCTAATGAGGGCAAACATTTGATGGTAGCAGCTTCCCTGCGGGAGATACTCTCTTTGCCAAAATCGCATTATTATGCGAAAGTAAGTTACAATTCAGTACCCTATCCTTAAGCTTGCTGTTAGGAGGGAATCTGCAGCTTGCAGTGAAAGCGCTTCCAGAGGGGAGTCTAATGAGGGCAAACATTTGATGGTAGCAGCTTCCCTGCGGGAGATACTCTCTTTGCCAAAATCGCATTATTATCCGCAGTTAAGTTACAATTCAGTACCCTATCCTAAAGCTTGCTGTTAGGAGGGAATCTGCAGCTTGCAGTGAAAGCGCTTCCAGAGGGGAGTCTAACGAGGGCAAACATTTGATGGTAGCAGCTTCCCTGCGAGAGATACTCTCTTTGCAAAAATCGAATTATTAGGCGAAAGTAAGTTACAATTCAGTACCCTATCCTAAAGCTTGCTGTTATGAAGGAACCTGCAGCTTGCAGTGAAAGCGCTTCCAGAGGGGAGTCTAATGAGGGCAAACATTTGATGGTAGCAGCTTCCCTGCGGGAGATACTCTTTTTGCCAAAATCGCATTATTAGGCGAAAGTAAGTTACAATTCAGTACCCTATCCTAAAGCTTGATGTTAGGAGGGAATCTGCAGCTTGCAGTGAAAGCGCTTCCAGAGGGGAGTCTAATGAGGGCAAACATTTGATGGTAGCAGCTTCCCTGCGGGAGATAGTCTCTTTGCCATAATCGCATTATTAGGCGAAAGTAAGTTACAATTCAGTACCCTATCCTAAAGCTTGCTGTTAGGAGGGAATCTGCAGCTTGCAGTGAAAGCGCTTCCAGAGGGGAGTCTAATGAGGGCAAAGATTTGATGGTAGCAGCTTCCCTGCGGGAGATAGTCTCTTTGCCAAAATCGCATTATTAGGCGAAAGTAAGTTACAATTCAGTACCCTATCCTAAAGCTTGCTGTTAGGAGGGAATCTGCAGCTTGCAGTGAAAGCGCTTCCAGAGGGGAGTCTAACGAGGGCAAACATTAGATGGTAGCAGCTTCCCTGCGGGAGATACTCTCTTTGCCAAAATCGCATTATTAGGCGAAAGTAAGTTACAATTCAGTACCTTATCCTAAAGCTTGCTGTTAGGAAGGAATCTGCAGCTTGCAGTGAAAGCGCTTCCAGAGGGGAGTCTAATGAGGGCAAACATTTGATGGTAGCAGCTTCCCTGCGGGAGATAGTCTCTTTGCCAAAATCGCCTTATTAGCCGCAGTTAAGTTACAATTCAGTACCCTATCCTAAAGCTTGCTGTTAGGAGGGAATCTGCAGCTTGCAGTGAAAGCGCTTCCAGAGGGCAGTCTAATGAGGGCAAACGTTTGATGGTAACAGCTTCCCTGCGGGAGATAGTCTCTTTGCCAAAATCGCCTTATTAGCCGCAGTTAAGTTACAATTCAGTACCCTATCCTAAAGCTTGCTGTTAGGAGGGAATCTGCAGCTTGCAGTGAAAGCGCTTCCAGAGGGGAGTCTAATGAGGGCAAAAATTTGATGGTAGCAGCTTCCCTGCGGGAGATAGTCTCTTTGCCATAATCGCATTATTAGGCGAAAGTAAGTTACAATTCAGTACCCTATCCTAAAGCTTGCTGTTAGGAGGGAATCTGCAGCTTGCAGTGAAAGCGCTTCCAGAGGAGAGTCTAATGAGGGCAAATATTTGATGGTAGCAGCTTCCCTGCGGGAGATAGTCTCTTTGCCAAAATCGCCCTACTAGCCGCAGTTAAGTTACAATTCAGTACCCTATCCTAAAGCTTGCTGTTAGGAGGGAATCTGCAGCTTGCAGTGAAAGCGCTTCCAGAGGGGAGTCTAATGAGGGCAAACATTTGATGGTAGCAGCTTCCCTGCGGGAGATACTCTCTTTGCCAAAATCGCATTATTAGGCGAGAGTAAGTTTCAATTCAGTACCCTATCCTAAAGCTTGCTGTTAGGAGGGAATCTGAAGCTTGCAGTGAAAGCGCTTCCAGAGGGGAGTCTAACGAGGGCAAACATTTGATGGTAGCAGCTTCCCTGCGGGAGATACTCTCTTTTCCATAATCGCATTATTAGGCGAAAGTAAGTTACAATTCAGTACACTATCCTAAAGCTTGCTGTTAGGAGGGAATCTACAGCTTGCAGTGAAAGCACTTCCAGAGGGGAGTCTAATGAGGGCAAACATTTTATGGTAGCAGCTTCCCTGCGGGAGATATTCTCTTTGCCAAAATCGCCTTATTAGCTGCAATTAAGTTACAATTCAGTACCCTATCCTAAAGCTTGCTGTTAGGAGGGAATCTGCAGCTTGCAGTGAAAGCGCTTCCAGAGGGGAGTCTAATGAGGGCAAACATTTGATGGTAGCAGCTTCCCTGCGGGAGATACTCTCTTTGCCAAAATCGCATTACTAGGCGAAAGTAAGATACAACTCAGTACCCTATCCTAAAGCTTGCTGTTAGGAGGGAATCTACAGCTTGCAGTGAAAGCGCTTCCAGAGGGGAGTCTAATGAGGGCAAACATTTTATGGTAGCAGCTTCCCTGCGGGAGATATTCTCTTTGCCAAAATCGCCTTATTAGCCGCAGTTAAGTTACAATTCAGTACCCTATCCTAAAGCTTGCTGTTAGGAGGGAATCTGCAGCTTGCAGTGAAAGCGCTTCCAGAGGGGAGTCTAATGAGGGCAAACATTTGATGGTAGCAGCTTCCCTGCGGGAGATATTCTCTTTGCCAAAATCGCATTATTAGGCGAAAGTAAAATACAATTCAGTACCCTATCCTAAAGCTTGCTGTTAGGAAGGAATCTGCAGCTTGCAGTGAAAGCGCTTCCAGAGGGGAGTCTAATGAGGGCAAACATTTGATGGTAGCAGCTTCCCTGCGGGAGACAGTCTCTTTGCCAAAATCGCATTATTAAGCGACAGTAAGTTACAGTTCAGTACCCTATCCTAAAGCTTGCTGTTAGGAGGGAATCTGCAGCTTGCAGTGAAAGCGCTTCCAGAGGGGAGTCTAATGAGGGCAAACATTTGGTGGCAGCAGCTTCCTGAGAGTTATAGTCTCTTTGCCAAAATCGCATTATTAGGCGAAAGTAAGTTACAATTCAGTACCCTATCTTAAAGCTTGCTGTTAGGAGGGAATCTGCAGCTTGCAGTGAAAGCGCTTCCAGAGGGCAGTCTAACGAGGGCAAACATTTGATGGTAGCAGCTTCCCTGCGGGAGATACTCTCTTTGCCAAAATCGCCTTATGAGCCGCAGTTAAGTTACAATTCAGTACCCTATCCTAAAGCTTGCTGTTAGGAGGGAATCTGCAGCTTGCAGTGAAAACGCTTCCAGAGGGGAGCCTAATGAGGGCAAACGTTTGATGGTAACAGCTTCCCTGCGGCAGACAGTCTCTTTGCAAAAATCGCATTATTAGGCGACAGAAAGATACAATTCAGTACCCTATCCAAAGGTTGCTGTTAGGAGGGAATCTGCAGCTTGCAGTGAAAGCGCTTCCAGAGGGGAGTCTAATGAGGGCAAACATTTGATGGTAGCAGCTTCCCTGCGGGAGATACTCTCTTTGCCAAAATCGCATTACTAGGCGAAAGTAAGATACAACTCAGTACCCTATCCTAAAGCTTGCTGTTAGGAGGGAATCTACAGCTTGCAGTGAAAGCGCTTCCAGAGGGGAGTCTAATGAGGGCAAACATTTTATGGTAGCAGCTTCCCTGCGGGAGATATTCTCTTTGCCAAAATCGCCTTATTAGCCGCAGTTAAGTTACAATTCAGTACACTATCCTAAAGCTTGCTGTTAGGAGGGAATCTGCAGCTTGCAGTGAAAGCGCTTCCAGAGGGGAGTCTAATGAGGGCAAACATTTGATGGTAGCAGCTTCCCTGCGGGAGATATTCTCTTTGCCAAAATCGCATTATTAGGCGAAAGTAAAATACAATTCAGTACCCTATCCTAAAGCTTGCTGTTAGGAAGGAATCTGCAGCTTGCAGTGAAAGCGCTTCCAGAGGGGAGTCTAATGAGGGCAAACATTTGGTGGCAGCAGCTTCCTGAGAGTTATAGTCTCTTTGCCAAAATCGCATTATTAGGCGAAAGTAAGTTACAATTCAGTACCCTATCTTAAAGCTTGCTGTTAGGAGGGAATCTGCAGCTTGCAGTGAAAGCGCTTCCAGAGGGCAGTCTAACGAGGGCAAACATTTGATGGTAGCAGCTTCCCTGCGGGAGATACTCTCTTTGCCAAAATCGCCTTATGAGCCGCAGTTAAGTTACAATTCAGTACCCTATCCTAAAGCTTGCTGTTAGGAGGGAATCTGCAGCTTGCAGTGAAAACGCTTCCAGAGGGGAGTCTAATGAGGGCAAACGTTTGATGGTAACAGCTTCCCTGCGGGAGACAGTCTCTTTGCAAAAATCGCATTATTAGGCGACAGAAAGATACAATTCAGTACCCTATCCAAAGGTTGCTGTTAGGAGGGAATCTGCAGCTTGCAGTGAAAGCGCTTCCAGAGGGGAGTCTAATGAGGGCAAACATATGGTGGCAGCAGCTTCCCTGCGAGTTATAGTCTCTTTGCCAAAATCGCATTATTAGGCGAAAGTAAGTTACAATTCAGTACCCTATCCTAAAGCTTGCTGTTAGGAGGGAATCTGCAGCTTGCAGTGAAAGCGCTTCCAGAGGGGAGTCTAACGAGGGCAAACATTTGATGGTAGCAGCTTCCCTGCGGGAGATACTCTCTTTGCCAAAATCGCATTATTAGGCGAAAGTAAGTTACAATTCAGTACCCTATCCTAAAGCTTGCTGTTAGGAGGGAATCTGCAGCTTGCAGTGAAAGCGCTTCCAGAGGGGAGTCTAACGAGGGCAAACATTTGATGGTAGCAGCTTCCCTGCGGGAGATACTCTCTTTGCCAAAATCGCATTATTAGGCGAAAGTAAGTTACAATTCAGTACCTTATCCTAAAGCTTGCTGTTAGGAAGGAATCTGCAGCTTGCAGTGAAAGCGCTTCCAGAGGGGAGTCTAATGAGGGCAAACATTTGATGGTAGCAGCTTCCCTGCGGGAGATACTCTCTTTGCCAAAATCGCATTATTAGGCGAAAGTAAGTTACAATTCAGTACCCTATCCTAAAGCTTGCTGTTAGGAGGGAATCTGCAGCTTGCAGTGAAAGCGCTTCCAGAGGGGAGTCTAATGAGGGCAAACGTTTGATGGTAACAGCTTCCCTGCGGGAGATAGTCTCTTTGCCAAAATCGCATTTTTAGGCGAAAGTAAGATACAATTCAGTACCCTATCCTAAAGCTTGCTGTTAGGAGGGAATCTGCAGCTTGCAGTGAAAGCACTTCAAGAGGGGAGTCTAATGAGGGCAAACATTTGATGGTAGCAGCTTCCCTGCGGGAGATAGTCTCTTTGCCAAAATCGCATTATTAGGCGAAAGTAAGTTACAATTCAGTACCCTATCCTAAAGCTTGCTGTTAGGAGGGAATCTGCAGCTTGCAGTGAAAGCGCTTCCAGAGGGGAGTCTAATGAGGGCAAAAATTTGATGGTAGCAGCTTCCCTGCGGGAGATACTCTCTTTGCCAAAATCGCCCTACTAGCCGCAGTTAAGTTACAATTCAGTACCCTATCCTAAAGCTTGCTGTTAGGAGGGAATCTGCAGCTTGCAGTGAAAGCGCTTCCAGAGGGGAGTCTAACGAGGGCAAACATTTGATGGTAGCAGCTTCCCTGCGGGACATACTCTCTTTGCCAAAATCGCATTATTAGGCGAAAGTAAGTTACAATTCAGTACACTATCCTAAATCTTGCTGTTAGGAGGGAATCTACAGCTTGCAGTGAAAGCACTTCCAGAGGGGAGTCTAATGAGGGCAAACATTTTATGGTAGCAGCTTCCCTGCGGTAGATATTCTCTTTGCCAAAATCGCCTTATTAGCTGCAATTAAGTTACAATTCAGTACCCTATCCTAAAGCTTGCTGTTAGGAGGGAATCTGCAGCTTGCAGTGAAAGCGCTTCCAGAGGGGAGTCTAATGAGGGCAAACATTTGATGGTAGCAGCTTCCCTGCGGGAGATACTCTCTTTGCCAAAATCGCATTACTAGGCGAAAGTAAGATACAACTCAGTACCCTATCCTAAAGCTTGCTGTTAGGAGGGAATCTACAGCTTGCAGTGAAAGCGCTTCCAGAGGGGAGTCTAATGAGGGCAAACATTTTATGGTAGCAGCTTCCCTGCGGGAGTTATTCTCTTTGCCAAAATCGCCTTATTAGCCGCAGTTAAGTTACAATTCAGTACCCTATCCTAAAGCTTGCTGTTAGGAGGGAATCTGCAGCTTGCAGTGAAAGCGCTTCCAGAGGGGAGTCTAATGAGGGCAAACATTTGATGGTAGCAGCTTCCCTGCGGGAGATATTCTCTTTGCCATAATCGCATTATTAGGCGAAAGTAAAATACAATTCAGTACCCTATCCTAAAGCTTGCTGTTAGGAAGGAATCTGCAGCTTGCAGTGAAAGCGCTTCCAGAGGGGAGTCTAATGAGGGCAAACATTTGATGGTAGCAGCTTCCCTGCGGGAGACAGTCTCTTTGCCAAAATCGCATTATTAAGCGACAGTAAGTTACAATTCAGTACCCTATCCTAAAGCTTGCTGTTAGGAGGGAATCTGCAGCTTGCAATGAAAGCGCTTCCAGAGGGGAGTCTAATGAGGGCAAACATTTGGTGGCAGCAGCTTCCTGAGAGTTATAGTCTCTTTGCCAAAATCGCATTATTAGGCGAAAGTAAGTTACAATTCAGTACCCTATCTTAAAGCTTGCTGTTAGGAGGGAATCTGCAGCTTGCAGTGAAAGCGCTTCCAGAGGGCAGTCTAACGAGGGCAAACATTTGATGGTAGCAGCTTCCCTGCGGGAGATACTCTCTTTGCCAAAATCGCCTTATGAGCCGCAGTTAAGTTACAATTCAGTACCCTATCCTAAAGCTTGCTGTTAGGAGGGAATCTGCAGCTTGCAGTGAAAACGCTTCCAGAGGGGAGTCTAATGAGGGCAAACGTTTGATGGTAACAGCTTCCCTGCGGGAGACAGTCTCTTTGCAAAAATCGCATTATTAGGCGACAGAAAGATACAATTCAGTACCCTATCCAAAGGTTGCTGTTAGGAGGGAATCTGCAGCTTGCAGTGAAAGCGCTTCCAGAGGGGAGTCTAATGAGGGCAAACATTTGATGGTAGCAGCTTCCCTGCGGGAGATACTCTCTTTGCCAAAATCGCATTACTAGGCGAAAGTAAGATACAACTCAGTACCCTATCCTAAAGCTTGCTGTTAGGAGGGAATCTACAGCTTGCAGTGAAAGCGCTTCCAGAGGGGAGTCTAATGAGGGCAAACATTTTATGGTAGCAGCTTCCCTGCGGGAGATATTCTCTTTGCCAAAATCGCCTTATTAGCCGCAGTTAAGTTACAATTCAGTACCCTATCCTAAAGCTTGCTGTTAGGAGGGAATCTGCAGCTTGCAGTGAAAGCGCTTCCAGAGGGGAGTCTAATGAGGGCAAACATTTGATGGTAGCAGCTTCCCTGCGGGAGATATTCTCTTTGCCAAAATCGCATTATTAGGCGAAAGTAAAATACAATTCAGTACCCTATCCTAAAGCTTGCTGTTAGGAAGGAATCTGCAGCTTGCAGTGAAAGCGCTTCCAGAGGGGAGTCTAATGAGGGCAAACATTTGGTGGCAGCAGCTTCCTGAGAGTTATAGTCTCTTTGCCAAAATCGCATTATTAGGCGAAAGTAAGTTACAATTCAGTACCCTATCTTAAAGCTTGCTGTTAGGAGGGAATCTGCAGCTTGCAGTGAAAGCGCTTCCAGAGGGCAGTCTAACGAGGGCAAACATTTGATGGCAGCAGCTTCCCTGCGGGAGATACTCTCTTTGCCAAAATCGCCTTATGAGCCGCAGTTAAGTTACAATTCAGTACCCTATCCTAAAGCTTGCTGTTAGGAGGGAATCTGCAGCTTGCAGTGAAAACGCTTCCAGAGGGGAGTCTAATGAGGGCAAACGTTTGATGGTAACAGCTTCCCTGCGGGAGACAGTCTCTTTGCAAAAATCGCATTATTAGGCGACAGAAAGATACAATTCAGTACCCTATCCAAAGGTTGCTGTTAGGAGGGAATCTGCAGCTTGCAGTGAAAGCGCTTCCAGAGGGGAGTCTAATGAGGGCAAACATATGGTGGCAGCAGCTTCCCTGCGAGTTATAGTCTCTTTGCCAAAATCGCATTATTAGGCGAAAGTAAGTTACAATTCAGTACCCTATCCTAAAGCTTGCTGTTAGGAGGGAATCTGCAGCTTGCAGTGAAAGCGCTTCCAGAGGGGAGTCTAACGAGGGCAAACATTTGATGGTAGCAGCTTCCCTGCGGGAGATACTCTCTTTGCCAAAATCGCATTATTAGGCGAAAGTAAGTTACAATTCAGTACCCTATCCTAAAGCTTGCTGTTAGGAGGGAATCTGCAGCTTGCAGTGAAAGCGCTTCCAGAGGGGAGTCTAACGAGGGCAAACATTTGATGGTAGCAGCTTCCCTGCGGGAGATACTCTCTTTGCCAAAATCGCATTATTAGGCGAAAGTAAGTTACAATTCAGTACCTTATCCTAAAGCTTGCTGTTAGGAAGGAATCTGCAGCTTGCAGTGAAAGCGCTTCCAGAGGGGAGTCTAATGAGGGCAAACATTTGATGGTAGCAGCTTCCCTGCGGGAGATACTCTCTTTGCCAAAATCGCATTATTAGGCGAAAGTAAGTTACAATTCAGTACCCTATCCTAAAGCTTGCTGTTAGGAGGGAATCTGCAGCTTGCAGTGAAAGCGCTTCCAGAGGGGAGTCTAATGAGGGCAAACGTTTGATGGTAACAGCTTCCCTGCGGGAGATAGTCTCTTTGCCAAAATCGCATTTTTAGGCGAAAGTAAGATACAATTCAGTACCCTATCCTAAAGCTTGCTGTTAGGAGGGAATCTGCAGCTTGCAGTGAAAGCACTTCAAGAGGGGAGTCTAATGAGGGCAAACATTTGATGGTAGCAGCTTCCCTGCGGGAGATAGTCTCTTTGCCAAAATCGCATTATTAGGCGAAAGTAAGTTACAATTCAGTACCCTATCCTAAAGCTTGCTGTTAGGAGGGAATCTGCAGCTTGCAGTGAAAGCGCTTCCAGAGGGGAGTCTAATGAGGGCAAAAATTTGATGGTAGCAGCTTCCCTGCGGGAGATACTCTCTTTGCCAAAATCGCCCTACTAGCCGCAGTTAAGTTACAATTCAGTACCCTATCCTAAAGCTTGCTGTTAGGAGGGAATCTGCAGCTTGCAGTGAAAGCGCTTCCAGAGGGGAGTCTAATGAGGGCAAACATTTGATGGTAGCAGCTTCCCTGCGGGAGATACTCTCTTTGCCAAAATCGCATTATTAGGCGAGAGTAAGTTTCAATTCAGTACCCTATCCTAAAGCTTGCTGTTAGGAGGGAATCTGCAGCTTGCAGTGAAAGCGCTTCCAGAGGGGAGTCTAACGAGGGCAAACATTTGATGGTAGCAGCTTCCCTGCGGGAGATACTCTCTTTTCCAAAATCGCATTATTAGGCGAAAGTAAGTTACAATTCAGTACCCTATCCTAAAGCTTGCTGTTAGGAGGGAATCTGCAGCTTGCAGTGAAAGCGCTTCCAGAGGGGAGTCTAATGAGGGCAAACATTTGATGGTAGCAGCTTCCCTGCGGGAGATATTCTCTTTGCCAAAATCGCATTATTAGGCGAAAGTAAAATACAATTCAGTACCCTATCCTAAAGCTTGCTGTTAGGAAGGAATCTGCAGCTTGCAGTGAAAGCGCTTCCAGAGGGGAGTCTAATGAGGGCAAACATTTGATGGTAGCAGCTTCCCTGCGGGAGACAGTCTCTTTGCCAAAATCGCATTATTAAGCGACAGTAAGTTACAATTCAGTACCCTATCCTAAAGCTTGCTGTTAGGAGGGAATCTGCAGCTTGCAGTGAAAGCGCTTCCAGAGGGGAGTCTAATGAGGGCAAACATTTGGTGGCAGCAGCTTCCTGAGAGTTATAGTCTCTTTGCCAAAATCGCATTATTAGGCGAAAGTAAGTTACAATTCAGTACCCTATCTTAAAGCTTGCTGTTAGGAGGGAATCTGCAGCTTGCAGTGAAAGCGCTTCCAGAGGGGAGTCTAATGAGGGCAAACATTTGATGGTAGCAGCTTCCCTGCGGGAGATACTCTCTTTGCCAAAATCGCTTTATTAGGCGAAAGTAAGTTACAATTCAGTACCCTATCCTAAAGCTTGCTGTTAGGAGGGAATCTGCAGCTTGCAGTGAAAGCGCTTCCAGAGGGGAGTCTAATGAGGGCAAACATTGGGTGGCAGCAGCTTCCCTGCGAGTTATAGTCTCTTTGCCAAAATCGCATTATTAGGCGAAAGTAAGTTACAATTCAGTACCCTATCCTAAAGCTTGCTGTTAGGAAGGAATCTGCAGCTTGCAGTGAAAGCGCTTCCAGAGGGGAGTCTAATGAGGGAAAACATTTGATGGTAGCAGCTTCCCTGCGGGAGATACTCTCTTTGCCAAAATCGCATTATTAGGCGAAAGTAAGTTACAATTCAGTACCCTATCCTAAAGCTTGCTGTTAGGAGGGAATCTGCAGCTTGCAGTGAAAGCGCTTCCAGAGGGGAGTCTAATGAGGGCAAACATTTGATGGTAGCAGCTTCCCTGCGGGAGATACTCTCTTTGCCAAAATCGCATTATTAGCCTCAGTTAAGTTACAATTCAGTACCCTATCCTAAAGCTTGCTGTTAGGAGGGAATCTGCAGCTTGCAGTGAAAGCGCTTCCAGAGGGGAGTCTAATGAGGGCAAACATTTGATGGTAGCAGCTTCCCTGCGAGAGATAGTCTCTTTGCCAAAATCGCATTATTAGCTGCAATTAAGTTACAATTCAGTACCCTATCCTAAAGCTTGCTGTTAGGAGGGAATCTGCAGCTTGCAGTGAAAGCGCTTCCAGAGGGGAGTCTAATGAGGGCAAACATTTGATGGTAGCAGCTTCCCTGCGGGAGATACTCTCTTTGCCAAAATCGCATTACTAGGCGAAAGTAAGATACAACTCAGTACCCTATCCTAAAGCTTGCTGTTAGGAGGGAATCTACAGCTTGCAGTGAAAGCGCTTCCAGAGGGGAGTCTAATGAGGGCAAACATTTGATGGTAGCAGCTTCCCTGCGGGAGATATTCTCTTTGCCAAAATCGCATTATTAGGCGAAAGTAAGATACAATTCAGTACCCTATCCTAAAGCTTGCTGTTAGGAAGGAATCTGCAGCTTGCAGTGAAAGCGCTTCCAGAGGGGAGTCTAATGAGGGCAAACATTTGATGGTAGCAGCTTCCCTGCGGGAGACAGTCTCTTTGCCAAAATCGCATTATTAAGCTACAGTAAGTTACAATTCAGTACCCTATCCTAAAGCTTGCTGTTAGGAGGGAATCTGCAGCTTGCAGTGAAAGCGCTTCCAGAGGGGAGTCTAATGAGGGCAAACATTTGGTGGCAGCAGCTTCCTGAGAGTTATAGTCTCTTTGCCAAAATCGCATTATTAGGCGAAAGTAAGTTACAATTCAGTACCCTATCCTAAAGCTTGCTGTTAGGAGGGAATCTGCAGCTTGCAGTGAAAGCGCTTCCAGAGGGCAGTCTAACGAGGGCAAACATTTGATGGTAGCAGCTTCCCTGCGGGAGATAGTCTCTTTGCCAAAATCGCCTTATGAGCCGCAGTTAAGTTACAATTCAGTACCCTATCCTAAAGCTTGCTGTTAGGAGGGAATCTGCAGCTTGCAGTGAAAACGCTTCCAGAGGGGAGTCTAATGAGGGCAAACGTTTGATGGTAACAGCTTCCCTGCGGGAGACAGTCTCTTTGCAAAAATCGCATTATTAGGCGACAGAAAGATACAATTCAGTACCCTATCCAAAGGTTGCTGTTAGGAGGGAATCTGCAGCTTGCAGTGAAAGCGCTTCCAGAGGGGAGTCTAATGAGGGCAAACATATGGTGGCAGCAGCTTCCCTGCGAGTTATAGTCTCTTTTCCAAAATCGCATTATTAGGCGAAAGTAAGTTACAATTCAGTACCCTATCCTAAAGCTTGCTGTTAGGAGGGAATCTGCAGCTTGCAGTGAAAGCGCTTCCAGAGGGGAGTCTAATGAGGGCAAACATTTGGTGGTAGCAGCTTCCCTGCGGGAAATACTCTCTTTGCCAAAATCGCATTATTAGCCGCTGTTAAGTTACAATTCAGTACCCTATCCTAAAGCTTGCTGTTAGGAAGGAATCTGCAGCTTGCAGTGAAAGCGCTTCCAGAGGGGAGTCTAATGAGGGCAAACATTTGATGGTAGCAGCTTCCCTGTGGGAGATACTCTCTTTGCCAAAATCGCATTACTAGGCGAAAGTAAGTTTCAATTCAGTACCCTATCCTAAAGCTTGCTGTTAGGAGGGAATCTGCAGCTTGCAGTGAAAGCACTTCAAGAGGGGAGTCTAATGAGGGCAAACATTTGATGGTAGCAGCTTCCCTGCGGGAGATACTCTCTTTGCCAAAATCACATTATTAGGCGAAAGTAAGTTACAATTCAGTACCTTATCCTAAAGCTTGCTGTTAGGAAGGAATCTGCAGCTTGCAGTGAAAGCGCTTCCAGAGGGGAGTCTAATGAGGGCAAACATTTGATGGTAGCAGCTTCCCTGCGGGAGATAGTCTCTTTGCCAAAATCGCCTTATTAGCCGCAGTTAAGTTACAATTCAGTACCCTATCCTAAAGCTTGCTGTTAGGAGGGAATCTGCAGCTTGCAGTGAAAGCGCTTCCAGAGGGGAGTCTAATGAGGGCAAACGTTTGATGGTAACAGCTTCCCTGCGGGAGATAGTCTCTTTGCCAAAATCGCATTTTTAGGCGAAAGTAAGATACAATTCAGTACCCTATCCTAAAGCTTGCTGTTAGGAGGGAATCTGCAGCTTGCAGTGAAAGCACTTCAAGAGGGGAGTCTAATGAGGGCAAACATTTGATGGTAGCAGCTTCCCTGCGGGAGATAGTCTCTTTGCCAAAATCGCATTATTAGGCGAAAGTAAGTTACAATTCAGTACCCTATCCTAAAGCTTGCTGTTAGGAGGGAATCTGCAGCTTGCAGTGAAAGCGCTTCCAGAGGGGAGTCTAATGAGGGCAAACATTCGATGGTAACAGCTTCCTTGCGGGAGATATTCTCTTTGCTAAAATCGCCTTATTAGCCGCACTTAAGTTACAATTCAGTACCCTACCCTAAAGCTTGCTGTTAGGAGGGAATCTGCAGCTTGCAATGAAAGCGCTTCCAGAGGGGAGTGTAATGAGGGCAAACATTTGATGGTCGCAGCTTCCCTGCGGGAGATAGTCTCTTTGCCAAAATCGCATTATCAGGCGAAAGTAAGTTACAATTCAGTACCCTATCCTAAAGCTTGCTGTTAGGTGGGAATCTGCAGCTTGCAGTGAAAGCGCTTCCAGAGGGGAGTCTAAGGAGGGCAAACATTTGATGGTAGCAGCTTCCCTGCGGGAGATACTCTCTTTGCCAAAATCGCATTATTAGGCGAAAGTAAGTTACAATTCAGTACCCTATCCTAAAGCTTGCTGTTAGGAGGGAATCTGCAGCTTGCAGTGAAAGCGCTTCCAGAGGGGAGTCTAATGAGGGCAAACATTTGATGGTAGCAGCTTCCCTGCGGGAGATAGTCTCTTTGCCAAAATCGCCTTATTAGGCGAAAGTAAGTTACAATTCAGTACCCTATCCTAAAGCTTGCTGTTAGGAGGGAATCTGCAGCTTGCAGTGAAAGCGCTTCCAGAGGGGAGTCTAATGAGGGCAAACATTTGGTGGCAGCAGCTTACCTGCGAGTTATAGTCTCTTTGCCAAAATCGCATTATTAGGCGAAAGTAAGTTACAATTCAGTACCCTATCCTAAATCTTGCTGTTAGGAAGGAATCTGCAGCTTGCAGTGAAAGCACTTCCAGAGGGGAGTGTAATGAGGGCAAACATTTGATGGTCGCAGCTTCCCTGCGGGAGATAGTCTCTTTGCCAATATCGCATTATTAGGCGAAAGTAAGTTACAATTCAGTACCCTATCCTAAAGCTTGCTGTTAGGAGGGAATCTGCAGCTTGCAGTGAAAGCGCTTCCAGAGGGGAGTCTAATGAGGGCAAACATTTGATGGTAGCAGCTTCCCTGCGGGAGATATTCTCTTTGCCATATTCTCCTTATTAGCCGCAGTTAAGTTACAATTCAGTACCCTATCCTAAAGCTTGCTGTTAGGAGGGAATCTGCAGCTTGCAGTGAAAGCGCTTCCAGAGGGGAGTCTAAGGAGGGCAAACGTTTGATGGTAACAGCTTCCCTGCGGGAGATAGTCTCTTTGCCAAAATCGCATTTTTAGGCGAAAGTAAGATACAATTCAGTACCCTATCCTAAAGCTTGCTGTTAGGAGGGAATCTGCAGCTTGCAGTGAAAGCGCTTCCAGAGGGGAGTCTAATGAGGGCAAACATTTGATGGTAGCAGCTTCCCTGCGGGAGATACTCTCTTTGCCAAAATCGCATTATTAGGCGAAAGTAAGTTACAATTCAGTACCCTATCCTAAAGCTTGCTGTTAGGAGGGAATCTGCAGCTTGCAGTGAAAGCGCTTCCAGAGGGGAGTCTAATGAGGGCAAACATTTGATGGTAGCAGCTTCCCTGTGGGAGATAGTTTCTTTGCCAAAATCGCGTTATTATGCGAAAGTAAGTTACAATTCAGTACCCTATCCTAAAGCTTGCTGTTAGGAGGGAATCTGCAGCTTGCAGTGAAAGCGCTTCCAGAGGGGAGTCTAATGAGGGCAAACATATGGTGGCAGCAGCTTCCCTGCGAGTTATAGTCTCTTTGCCAAAATCGCATTATTAGGCGAAAGTAAGTTACAATTCAGTACCCTATCCTAAAGCTTGCTGTTAGGAGGGAATCTGCAGCTTGCAGTGAAAGCGCTTCCAGAGGGGAGTCTAATGAGGGCAAACATTCGATGGTAACAGCTTCCCTGCGGGAGATATTCTCTTTGCTAAAATCGCCTTATTAGCCGCACTTAAGTTACAATTCAGTACCCTATCCTAAAGCTTGCTGTTAGGAGGGAATCTGCAGCTTGCAATGAAAGCGCTTCCAGAGGGGAGTGTAATGAGGGCAAACATTTGATGGTCGCAGCTTCCCTGCGGGAGAGAGTCTCTTTGCCAAAATCGCATTATCAGGCGAAAGTAAGTTACAATTCAGTACCCTATCCTAAAGCTTGCTGTTAGGAGGGAATCAGCAGCTTGCAGTGAAAGCGCTTCCAGAGGGGAGTCTAAGGAGGGCAAACATTTGATGGTAGCAGCTTCCCTGCGGGAGATACTCTGTTTGCCAAAATCGCATTATTAGGCGAAAGTAAGTTACAATTCAGTACCCTATCCTAAAGCTTGCTGTTAGGAGGGAATCTGCAGCTTGCAGTGAAAGCGCTTCCAGAGGGGAGTCTAATGAGGGCAAACATTTGATGGTAGCAGCTTCCCTGCGAGTTATAGTCTCTTTGCCAAAATCGCATTATTAGGCGAAAGTAAGTTACAATTCAGTACCCTATCCTAAATCTTGCTGTTAGGAAGGAATCTGCAGCTTGCAGTGAAAGCGCTTCCAGAGGGGAGTCTAATGAGGGCAAATATTTGATGGTAGAAGCTTCCCTGCGGGAGATATTCTCTTTGCCAAAATCGCATTATTAGGCGAAAGTAAGATACAATTCAGTACCCTATCCTAAAGCTTCCTGTTAGGAGGGAATCTGCAGCTTGCAGTGAAAGCGCTTCCAGAGGGGAGTCTAATGAGGGCAAATATTTGATGGTAGCAGCTTCCCTGCGGGAGATAGTCTCTTTGACAATATCGCATTATTAGGCGAAAGTAAGTTACAATTCAGTACCCTATCCTAAAGCTTGCTGTTAGGAGGGAATCTGCAGCTTGCAGTGAAAGCACTTCCAGAGGGGAGTGTAATGAGGGCAAACATTTGATGGTCGCAGCTTCCCTGCGGGAGATAGTCTCTTTGCCAATATCGCATTAGTAGGCGAAAGTAAGTTACAATTCAGTACCCTATCCTAAAGCTTGCTGTTAGGAGGGAATCTGCAGCTTGCAGTGAAAGCGCTTCCAGAGGGGAGTCTAATGAGGGCAAACATTTGATGGTAACAGCTTCCCTGCGGGAGATAGTCTCTTTGCCAAAATCGCATTTTTAGGCGAAAGTAAGATACAATTCAGTACCCTATCCTAAAGCTTGCTGTTAGGAGGGAATCTGCAGCTTGCAGTGAAAGCGCTTCCAGAGGGGAGTCTAATGAGGGCAAGCATTTGATGGTAGCAGCTTCCCTGCGGGAGATACTCTCTTTGCCAAAATCGCCTTTTTAGCCGCAGTTAAGTTACAATTCAGTACACTGTCCTACAGCTTGCTGTTAGGAGGGAATCTGCGGCTTGCAGTGAAAGCGCTTCCAGAGGGGAGTCTAATGAGGGCAAACGTTTGATGGTAACAGCTTCCCTGCGGGAGATAGTCTCTTTGCCAAAATCTCCTTATTAGCCGCAGTTAAGTTACAATTCAGTACCCTATCCTAAAGCTTGCTGTTAGGAGGGAATCTGCAGCTTGCAGTGAAAGCGCTTCCAGAGGGGAGTCTAATGAGGGCAAACGTTTGATGGTAACAGCTTCCCTGCGGGAGATAGTCTCTTTGCCAAAATCGCATTTTTAGGCGAAAGTAAGATACAATTCAGTACCCTATCCTAAAGCTTGCTGTTAGGAGGGAATCTGCAGCTTGCAGTGAAAGCACTTCAAGAGGGGAGTCTAATGAGGGTAAACATTTGATGGTCGCAGCTTCCCTGCGGGAGATAGTCTCTTTGCCAAAATCGCATTATTAGGCGAAAGTAAGTTACAATTCAGTACCCTATCCTAAAGCTTGCTGTTAGGAGGGAATCTGAAGCTTGCAGTGAAAGCGCTTCCAGAGGGGAGTCTAATGAGGGCAAACATTCGATGGTAACAGCTTCCCTGCGGGAGATATTCTCTTTGCTAAAATCGCCTTATTAGCCGCAGTTAAGTTACAATTCAGTACCCTACCCTAAAGCTTGCTGTTAGGAGGGAATCTGCAGCTTGCAATGAAAGCGCTTCCAGAGGGGAGTGTAATGAGGGCAAACATTTGATGGTCGCAGCTTCCCTGCGGGAGATAGTCTCTTTGCCAAAATCGCATTACCAGGCGAAAGTAAGTTACAATTCAGTACCCTATCCTAAAGCTTGCTGTTAGGAGGGAATCTGCAGCTTGCAGTGAAAGCGCTTCCAGAGGGGAGTCTAAGGAGGGCAAACATTTGATGGTAGCAGCTTCCCTGCGGGAGATACTCTCTTTGCCAAAATCGCATTATTAGGCGAAAGTAAGTTACAATTCAGTACCCTATCCTAAAGCTTGCTGTTAGGAGGGAATCTGCAGCTTGCAGTGAAAGCGCTTCCAGAGGGGAGTCTAATGAGGGCAAACATTTGATGGTAGCAGCTTCCCTGCGGGAGATAGTCTCTTTGCCAAAATCGCCTTATTAGGCGAAAGTAAGTTACAATTCAGTACCCTATCCTAAAGCTTGCTGTTAGGAGGGAATCTGCAGCTTGCAGTGAAAGCGCTTCCAGAGGGGAGTCTAATCAGGGCAAACATTTGGTGGCAGCAGCTTACCTGCGAGTTATAGTCTCTTTGCCAAAATCGCATTATTAGGCGAAAGTAAGTTACAATTCAGTACCCTATCCTAAATCTTGCTGTTAGGAAGGAATCTGCAGCTTGCAGTGAAAGCGCTTCCAGAGGGGAGTCTAATGAGGGCAAATATTTGATGGTAGCAGCTTCCCTGCGGGAGATATTCTCTTTGCCAAAATCGGATTATTAGGCGAAAGTAAGATACAATTCAGTACCCTATCCTAAAGCTTGCTGTTAGGAGGGAATCTGCAGCTTGCAGTGAAAGCGCTTCCAGAGGGGAGTCTAATGAGGGCAAGCATTTGATGGTAGCAGCTTCCCTGCGGGAGATACTCTCTTTGCCAAAATCGCCTTTTTAGCCGCAGTTAAGTTACAATTCAGTACACTGTCCTACAGCTTGCTGTTAGGAGGGAATCTGCGGCTTGCAGTGAAAGCGCTTCCAGAGGGGAGTCTAATGAGGGCAAACATTTGATGGTAGCAGCTTCCCTGCGGGAGATAGTCTCTTTGCCAATATCGCATTAGTAGGCGAAAGTAAGTTACAATTCAGTACCCTATCCTAAAGCTTGCTGTTAGGAGGGAATCTGCAGCTTGCAGTGAAAGCGCTTCCAGAGGCAGTCTAATGAGGGCAAAGATTTGATGGTAGCACCTTCCCTGCGGGAGATACTCTCTTTGCCAAAATCGCATTATTAGGCGAAAGTAAGTTACAATTCAGTACCCTATCCTAAAGCTTGCTGTTAGGAGGGAATCTGCAGCTTGTAGTGAAAGCGCTTCCAGAGGGGAGTCTAATGAGGGCAAGCATTTGATGGTAGCAGCTTCCCTGCGGGAGATATTCTCTTTGCCAAAATCGCCTTATTAGCCGCAGTTAAGTTACAATTCAGTACACTGTCCTACAGCTTGCTGTTAGGAGGGAATCTGCAGCTTGCAGTGAAAGCGCTTCCAGACGGGAGTCTAATGAGGGCAAACATTTGATGTTAGCAGCCTCCCTGCGGGTGATACTCTCTTTGCCAAAATCGCATTATTAGGCGAAAGTAAGATACAATTCAGTACCCTATCCTAAAGCTTGCTGTTAGGAGGGAATCTGCAGCTTGCAGTGAAAGCGCTTCCAGAGGGGAGTGTAATGAGGGCAAACATTTGATGGTCGCAGCTTTCCTGCGGGAGATAGTCTCTTTGCCAAAATCGCATTATCAGGCGAAAGTAAGATACAATTCAGTACCCTATCCTAAAGCTTGCTGTTAGGAGGGAATCTGCAGCTTGCAGTGAAAGCGCTTCCAGAGGGGAGTCTAATGAGGGCAAAGATTTGATGGTAGCAGCTTCCCTGCGGGAGATAGTTTCTTTGCCAAAATCGCGTTATTATGCGAAAGTAAGTTACAATTCAGTACCCTATCCTAAAGCTTGCTGTTAGGAGGGAATCTGCAGCTTGCAGTGAAAGCGCTTCCAGAGGGGAGTCTAATGAGGGCAAACATTTGATGGTAGCAGCTTCCCTGCGGGAGATATTCTTTTTGCCAAATTCGCCTTATTAGGCGCAGTTTAGTTACAATTCAGTACCCTATCCTAAAGCTTGCTGTTAGGAGGGAATCTGCAGCTTGCAGTGAAAGCGCTTCCAGAGGGGAGTCTAATGAGGGCAAACATTTGATGGTAGCAGCTTCCCTGCGGGAGATATTCTCTTTGCCAAAATCGCCTTATTAGCCGCAGTTAAGTTACAATTCAGTACCCTATCCTAAAGCTTGCTGTTAGGAGGGAATCTGCAGCTTGCAGTGAAAGCGCTTCCAGAGGGGAGTCTAATGAGGGCAAACATTTGATGGTAGCAGCTTCCCTGCGGGAGATATTCTCTTTGCCATATTCTCCTTATTAGCCGCAGTTAAGTTACAATTCAGTACCCTATCCTAAAGCTTGCTGTTAGGAGGGAATCTGCAGCTTGCAGTGAAAGCGCTTCCAGAGGGGAGTCTAATGAGGGCAAACATTTGATGGTAGCAGCTTCCCTGCGGGAGATATTCTCTTTGCTAAAATCGCCTTATTAGCCGCACTTAAGTTACAATTCAGTACCCTGTCCTAAAGCTTGCTGTTAGGAGGGAATCTGCAGCTTGCAGTCAAAGCGCTTCCAGAGGGGAGTCTAATGAGGGCAAACATTTGATGGTCGCAGATTCCCTGCGGGACATAGTCTCTTTTCCAATATAGCATTATTAGGCGAAAGTAAGTTACAATTCAGGACCCTATCCTAAAGCTTGCTGTTAGGAGGGAATCTTCAGCTTGCAGTGAAAGCGCTTCCAGAGGGGAGTCTAATGAGGGCAAACATTTGATGGTAGCAGCTTCCCTGCGGGAGATAGTCTCTTTGATATAATCGCGTTATTAAGCGAAAGTAAGATACAATTCAGTACCCTATCCTAAAGCTTGCTGTTAGGAGGGAATCTGCAACTTGCAGTGAAAGCACTTCCAGAGGGGAGTCTAATGAGGGCAAACATTTGATGGTAGCAGCTTCCCTGCGGGAGATAATCTCTTTGCTAAAATCGCATTATTAGGCGAAAGTAAGTTACAATTCAGTACCCTATCCTAAAGCTTGCTGTTAGGTGGGAATCTGCAGCTTGCAGTGAAAGCGCTTCCAGAGGGGAGTCTAATGAGGGCAAACATTTGATGGTAGCAGCTTCCCTGCGGGAGATATTCTCTTTGCCAAATTCGCCTTATTAGCCGCAGTTAAGTTACAATTCAGGACCCTATCCTAAAGCTTGCTGTTAGGAGGGAATCTGCAGCTTTCAGTGAAAGCACTTCCAGAGGGGAGTCTAACGAGGGCAAACATTTGATGGTAGAGGCTTCCCTGCGGGAGATATTCTCTTTGCCAAAATCGCATTATTAGGCGAAAGTAAGATAATATTCAGGACCATATTCTAAAGCTTGCTGTTAGGAGGGAATCTGCAGCTTGCAGTGAAAGCGCTTCCAGAGGGGAGTCTAATGAGGGCAAACATTTGATGGTAGCAGCTTCCCTGCGGGAGATACTCTCTTTGCCAAAATCGCATTATTAGGCGAAAGTAAGTTACAATTCAGTACCCTATCCTAAAGCTTGCTGTTAGGAGGGAATCTGCAGCTTGCAGTGAAAGCGCTTCCAGAGGGGAGTCTAATGAGGGCAAACATTTGATGGTAACAGCTTCCCTGCGGGAGATATTCTCTTTGCCAATATCGCCTTATTAGCCGCAGTTAAGTTACAATTCAGTACACTGTCCTACAGCTTGCAGTTAGGAGGGAATCTGCAGCTTGCAGTGAAAGCGCTTCCAGAGGGGAGTCTAACGAGGGCAAATATTTGATGGTAGCAGCTTCCCTGCGGGAGATACTCTCTTTGCCAAAATCGCATTATTAGGCGAAAGTAAGTTACAATTCAGTACCCTATCCTAAAGCTTGCTGTTAGGAGGGAATCTGCAGCTTGCAGTCAAAGCGCTTCCAGAGGGGAGTCTAATGAGGGCAAACATTTGATGGTAGCAGCTTCCCTGCGGGAGATACTCTCTTTGCCAAAATCGCATTATTAGGCAAAAGTAAGTTACAATTCAGTACCCTATCCTAAAGCTTGCTGTTAGGAGGGAATCTGCAGCTTGCAGTGAAAGCGCTTCCAGAGGGGAGTCTAATGAGGGGAAACATTTGATGGTAGCAGCTTCCCTGCGGGAGATATTCTCTTTGCCAAAATCGCCTTATTAGCCGCAGTTAAGTTACAATTCAGTATCCTATCCTAAAGCTTGCTGTTAGGAGGGAATCTGCAGCTTGCAGTGAAAGCGCTTCCAGAGGGGAGTCTAATGAGGGCAAGCATTTGATGGTAGCAGCTTCCCTGCGGGAGATATTCTCTTTGCCAAAATCGCATTATTAGCTGCAGTTAAGATACAATTCAGTACCCTATCCTAAAGCTTGCTGTTAGGAGGGAATCTGCAGCTTGCAGTCGAAGCGCTTCCAGAGGGGAGTCTAATGAGGGCAAACATTTGATGGTAGCAGCTTCCCTGCGGGAGATATTCTCTTTGCCAAAATCGCCTTATTAGCCGCAGTTAAGTTACAATTCAGTACCCTATCCTAAAGCTTGCTGTTAGGAGGGAATCTGCAGCTTGCAGTGAAAGCGCTTCCAGAGGGGAGTCTAATGAGGGCAAACATTTGATGGTAGCAGCTTCCCTGCGGGAGATATTCTCTTTGCCAAAATCGCATTATTAGCTGCAGTTAAGATACAATTCAGTACCCTATCCTAAAGCTTGCTGTTAGGAGGGAATCTGCAGCTTGCAGTCGAAGCGCTTCCAGAGGGGAGTCTAATGAGGGCAAACATTTGATGGTAGCAGCTTCCCTGCGGGAGATATTCTCTTTGCCAAAATCGCCTTATTAGCCGCAGTTAAGTTACAATTCAGTACCCTATCCTAAAGCTTGCTGTTAGGAGGGAATCTGCAGCTTGCAGTGAAAGCGCTTCCAGAGGGGAGTCTAATGAGGGCAAAGATTTGATGGTAGCAGCTTCCCTGCGGGAGATAGTCTCTTTGCCAAAATCGCATTATTAGGCGAAAGTAAGTTACAATTCAGTACCCTATCCTAAAGCTTGCTGTTAGGAGGGAATCTGCAGCTTGCAGTGAAAGCGCTTCCAGAGGGGAGTCTAATGAGGGCAAGCATTTGATGGTAGCAGCTTCCCTGCGGGAGATACTCTCTTTGCCAAAATCTCATTATTAGGCGAAAGTAAGTTACAATTCAGTACCCTATCCTAAAGCTTGCTGTTAGGAGGGAATCTGCAGCTTGCAGTGAAAGCGCTTCCAGAGGGGAGTCTAATGAGGGCAAACATTTGATGGTAGCAGCTTCCCTGCGGGAGATATTCTCTTTGCCAAAATCGCCTTATTAGCCGCAGTTAAGTTACAATTCAGTACCCTATCCTAAAGCTTGCTGTTAGGAGGGAATCTGCAGCTTGCAGTGAAAGCGCTTCCAGAGGGGAGTCTAATGAGGGCAAACATTTGATGGTAGCAGCTTCCCTGCGGGAGATATTCTCTTTGCCATATTCTCCTTATTAGCCGCAGTTAAGTTACAATTCAGTACCCTATCCTAAAGCTTGCTGTTAGGAGGGAATCTGCAGCTTGCAGTGAAAGCGCTTCCAGAGGCAGTCTAATGAGGGCAAAGATTTGATGGTAGCACCTTCCCTGCGGGAGATACTCTCTTTGCCAAAATCGCATTATTAGGCGAAAGTAAGTTACAATTCAGTACCCTATCCTAAAGCTTGCTGTTAGGAGGGAATCTGCAGCTTGTAGTGAAAGCGCTTCCAGAGGGGAGTCTAATGAGGGCAAGCATTTGATGGTAGCAGCTTCCCTGCGGGAGATATTCTCTTTGCCAAAATCGCCTTATTAGCCGCAGTTAAGTTACAATTCAGTACACTGTCCTACAGCTTGCTGTTAGGAGGGAATCTGCAGCTTGCAGTGAAAGCGCTTCCAGACGGGAGTCTAATGAGGGCAAACATTTGATGTTAGCAGCCTCCCTGCGGGTGATACTCTCTTTGCCAAAATCGCATTATTAGGCGAAAGTAAGATACAATTCAGTACCCTATCCTAAAGCTTGCTGTTAGGAGGGAATCTGCAGCTTGCAGTGAAAGCGCTTCCAGAGGGGAGTGTAATGAGGGCAAACATTTGATGGTCGCAGCTTTCCTGCGGGAGATAGTCTCTTTGCCAAAATCGCATTATCAGGCGAAAGTAAGATACAATTCAGTACCCTATCCTAAAGCTTGCTGTTAGGAGGGAATCTGCAGCTTGCAGTGAAAGCGCTTCCAGAGGGGAGTCTAATGAGGGCAAAGATTTGATGGTAGCAGCTTCCCTGCGGGAGATAGTTTCTTTGCCAAAATCGCGTTATTATGCGAAAGTAAGTTACAATTCAGTACCCTATCCTAAAGCTTGCTGTTAGGAGGGAATCTGCAGCTTGCAGTGAAAGCGCTTCCAGAGGGGAGTCTAATGAGGGCAAACATTTGATGGTAGCAGCTTCCCTGCGGGAGATATTCTTTTTGCCAAATTCGCCTTATTAGGCGCAGTTTAGTTACAATTCAGTACCCTATCCTAAAGCTTGCTGTTAGGAGGGAATCTGCAGCTTGCAGTGAAAGCGCTTCCAGAGGGGAGTCTAATGAGGGCAAACATTTGATGGTAGCAGCTTCCCTGCGGGAGATATTCTCTTTGCCAAAATCGCCTTATTAGCCGCAGTTAAGTTACAATTCAGTACCCTATCCTAAAGCTTGCTGTTAGGAGGGAATCTGCAGCTTGCAGTGAAAGCGCTTCCAGAGGGGAGTCTAATGAGGGCAAACATTTGATGGTAGCAGCTTCCCTGCGGGAGATATTCTCTTTGCCATATTCTCCTTATTAGCCGCAGTTAAGTTACAATTCAGTACCCTATCCTAAAGCTTGCTGTTAGGAGGGAATCTGCAGCTTGCAGTGAAAGCGCTTCCAGAGGGGAGTCTAATGAGGGCAAACATTTGATGGTAGCAGCTTCCCTGCGGGAGATATTCTCTTTGCTAAAATCGCCTTATTAGCCGCACTTAAGTTACAATTCAGTACCCTGTCCTAAAGCTTGCTGTTAGGAGGGAATCTGCAGCTTGCAGTCAAAGCGCTTCCAGAGGGGAGTCTAATGAGGGCAAACATTTGATGGTCGCAGATTCCCTGCGGGACATAGTCTCTTTGCCAATATAGCATTATTAGGCGAAAGTAAGTTACAATTCAGGACCCTATCCTAAAGCTTGCTGTTAGGAGGGAATCTTCAGCTTGCAGTGAAAGCGCTTCCAGAGGGGAGTCTAATGAGGGCAAACATTTGATGGTAGCAGCTTCCCTGCGGGAGATAGTCTCTTTGATATAATCGCGTTATTAAGCGAAAGTAAGATACAATTCAGTACCCTATCCTAAAGCTTGCTGTTAGGAGGGAATCTGCAACTTGCAGTGAAAGCACTTCCAGAGGGGAGTCTAATGAGGGCAAACATTTGATGGTAGCAGCTTCCCTGCGGGAGATAATCTCTTTGCTAAAATCGCATTATTAGGCGAAAGTAAGTTACAATTCAGTACCCTATCCTAAAGCTTGCTGTTAGGTGGGAATCTGCAGCTTGCAGTGAAAGCGCTTCCAGAGGGGAGTCTAATGAGGGCAAACATTTGATGGTAGCAGCTTCCCTGCGGGAGATATTCTCTTTGCCAAATTCGCCTTATTAGCCGCAGTTAAGTTACAATTCAGGACCCTATCCTAAAGCTTGCTGTTAGGAGGGAATCTGCAGCTTGCAGTGAAAGCACTTCCAGAGGGGAGTCTAACGAGGGCAAACATTTGATGGTAGAGGCTTCCCTGCGGGAGATATTCTCTTTGCCAAAATCGCATTATTAGGCGAAAGTAAGATAATATTCAGGACCATATTCTAAAGCTTGCTGTTAGGAGGGAATCTGCAGCTTGCAGTGAAAGCGCTTCCAGAGGGGAGTCTAATGAGGGCAAACATTTGATGGTAGCAGCTTCCCTGCGGGAGATACTCTCTTTGCCAAAATCGCATTATTAGGCGAAAGTAAGTTACAATTCAGTACCCTATCCTAAAGCTTGCTGTTAGGAGGGAATCTGCAGCTTGCAGTGAAAGCGCTTCCAGAGGGGAGTCTAATGAGGGCAAACATTTGATGGTAACAGCTTCCCTGCGGGAGATATTCTCTTTGCCAATATCGCCTTATTAGCCGCAGTTAAGTTACAATTCAGTACACTGTCCTACAGCTTGCAGTTAGGAGGGAATCTGCAGCTTGCAGTGAAAGCGCTTCCAGAGGGGAGTCTAACGAGGGCAAATATTTGATGGTAGCAGCTTCCCTGCGGGAGATACTCTCTTTGCCAAAATCGCATTATTAGGCGAAAGTAAGTTACAATTCAGTACCCTATCCTAAAGCTTGCTGTTAGGAGGGAATCTGCAGCTTGCAGTCAAAGCGCTTCCAGAGGGGAGTCTAATGAGGGCAAACATTTGATGGTAGCAGCTTCCCTGCGGGAGATACTCTCTTTGCCAATATCGCATTATTAGGCAAAAGTAAGTTACAATTCAGTACCCTATCCTAAAGCTTGCTGTTAGGAGGGAATCTGCAGCTTGCAGTGAAAGCGCTTCCAGAGGGGAGTCTAATGAGGGGAAACATTTGATGGTAGCAGCTTCCCTGCGGGAGATATTCTCTTTGCCAAAATCGCCTTATTAGCCGCAGTTAAGTTACAATTCAGTATCCTATCCTAAAGCTTGCTGTTAGGAGGGAATCTGCAGCTTGCAGTGAAAGCGCTTCCAGAGGGGAGTCTAATGAGGGCAAGCATTTGATGGTAGCAGCTTCCCTGCGGGAGATATTCTCTTTGCCAAAATCGCATTATTAGCTGCAGTTAAGATACAATTCAGTACCCTATCCTAAAGCTTGCTGTTAGGAGGGAATCTGCAGCTTGCAGTCGAAGCGCTTCCAGAGGGGAGTCTAATGAGGGCAAACATTTGATGGTAGCAGCTTCCCTGCGGGAGATATTCTCTTTGCCAAAATCGCCTTATTAGCCGCAGTTAAGTTACAATTCAGTACCCTATCCTAAAGCTTGCTGTTAGGAGGGAATCTGCAGCTTGCAGTGAAAGCGCTTCCAGAGGGGAGTCTAATGAGGGCAAACATTTGATGGTAGCAGCTTCCCTGCGGGAGATATTCTCTTTGCCAAAATCGCATTATTAGCTGCAGTTAAGATACAATTCAGTACCCTATCCTAAAGCTTGCTGTTAGGAGGGAATCTGCAGCTTGCAGTCGAAGCGCTTCCAGAGGGGAGTCTAATGAGGGCAAACATTTGATGGTAGCAGCTTCCCTGCGGGAGATATTCTCTTTGCCAAAATCGCCTTATTAGCCGCAGTTAAGTTACAATTCAGTACCCTATCCTAAAGCTTGCTGTTAGGAGGGAATCTGCAGCTTGCAGTGAAAGCGCTTCCAGAGGGGAGTCTAATGAGGGCAAAGATTTGATGGTAGCAGCTTCCCTGCGGGAGATAGTCTCTTTGCCAAAATCGCATTATTAGGCGAAAGTAAGTTACAATTCAGTACCCTATCCTAAAGCTTGCTGTTAGGAGGGAATCTGCAGCTTGCAGTGAAAGCGCTTCCAGAGGGGAGTCTAATGAGGGCAAGCATTTGATGGTAGCAGCTTCCCTGCGGGAGATACTCTCTTTGCCAAAATCTCATTATTAGGCGAAAGTAAGTTACAATTCAGTACCCTATCCTAAAGCTTGCTGTTAGGAGGGAATCTGCAGCTTGCAGTGAAAGCGCTTCCAGAGGGGAGTCTAATGAGGGCAAACATTTGATGGTAGCAGCTTCCCTGCGGGAGATATTCTCTTTGCCAAAATCGCCTTATTAGCCGCAGTTAAGTTACAATTCAGTACCCTATCCTAAAGCTTGCTGTTAGGAGGGAATCTGCAGCTTGCAGTGAAAGCGCTTCCAGAGGGGAGTCTAATGAGGGCAAACATTTGATGGTAGCAGCTTCCCTGCGGGAGATATTCTCTTTGCCATATTCTCCTTATTAGCCGCAGTTAAGTTACAATTCAGTACCCTATCCTAAAGCTTGCTGTTAGGAGGGAATCTGCAGCTTGCAGTGAAAGCGCTTCCAGAGGGGAGTCTAATGAGGGCAAACATTTGATGGTAGCAGCTTCCCTGCGGGAGATATTCTCTTTGCTAAAATCGCCTTATTAGCCGCACTTAAGTTACAATTCAGTACCCTGTCCTAAAGCTTGCTGTTAGGAGGGAATCTGCAGCTTGCAGTCAAAGCGCTTCCAGAGGGGAGTCTAATGAGGGCAAACATTTGATGGTCGCAGATTCCCTGCGGGACATAGTCTCTTTGCCAATATAGCATTATTAGGCGAAAGTAAGTTACAATTCAGGACACTATCCTAAAGCTTGCTGTTAGGAGGGAATCTGCAGCTTGCAGTGAAAGCGCTTCCAGAGGGGAGTCTAATGAGGGCAAACATTTGATGGTAGCAGCTTCCCTGCGGGAGATACTCTCTTTGATATAATCGCGTTATTAAGCGAAAGTAAGATACAATTCAGTACCCTATCCTAAAGCTTGCTGTTAGGAGGGAATCTGCAACTTGCAGTGAAAGCACTTCCAGAGGGGAGTCTAATGAGGGCAAACATTTGATGGTAGCAGCTTCCCTGCGGGAGATAATCTCTTTGCCAAAATCTCATTATTAGGCGAAAGTAAGTTACAATTCAGTACCCTATCCTAAAGCTTGCTGTTAGGAGGGAATCTGCAGCTTGCAGTGAAAGCGCTTCCAGAGGGGAGTCTAATGAGGGCAAACATTTGATGGTAGCAGCTTCCCTGCGGGAGATATTCTCTTTGCCAAATTCGCCTTATTAGCCGCAGTTAAGTTACAATTCAGGACCCTATCCTAAAGCTTGCTGTTAGGAGGGAATCTGCAGCTTGCAGTGAAAGCACTTCCAGAGGGGAGTCTAACGAGGGCAAACATTTGATGGTAGAGGCTTCCCTGCGGGAGATATTCTCTTTGCCAAAATCGCATTATTATGCGAAAGTAAGATAATATTCAGGACCATATTCTAAAGCTTGCTGTTAGGAGGGAATCTGCAGCTTGCAGTGAAAGCGCTTCCAGAGGGGAGTCTAATGAGGGCAAACATTTGATGGTAGCAGCTTCCCTGCGGGAGATACTCTCTTTGCCAAAATCGCATTATTAGGCGAAAGTAAGTTACAATTCAGTACCCTATCCTAAAGCTTGCTGTTAGGAGGGAATCTGCAGCTTGCAGTGAAAGCGCTTCCAGAGGGGAGTCTAATGAGGGCAAACATTTGATGGTAACAGCTTCCCTGCGGGAGATATTCTCTTTGCCAAAATCGCCTTATTAGCCGCAGTTAAGTTACAATTCAGTACACTGTCCTACAGCTTGCAGTTAGGAGGGAATCTGCAGCTTGCAGTGAAAGCGCTTCCAGAGGGGAGTCTAACGAGGGCAAATATTTGATGGTAGCAGCTTCCCTGCGGGAGATACTCTCTTTGCCAAAATCGCATTATTAGGCGAAAGTAAGTTACAATTCAGTACCCTATCCTAAAGCTTGCTGTTAGGAGGGAATCTGCAGCTTGCAGTCAAAGCGCTTCCAGAGGGGAGTCTAATGAGGGCAAACATTTGATGGTAGCAGCTTCCCTGCGGGAGATACTCTCTTTGCCAAAATCGCATTATTAGGCAAAAGTAAGTTACAATTCAGTACCCTATCCTAAAGCTTGCTGTTAGGAGGGAATCTGCAGCTTGCAGTGAAAGCGCTTCCAGAGGGGAGTCTAATGAGGGCAAGCATTTGATGGTAGCAGCTTCCCTGCGGGAGATATTCTCTTTGCCAAAATCGCATTATTAGCTGCAGTTAAGATACAATTCAGTACCCTATCCTAAAGCTTGCTGTTAGGAGGGAATCTGCAGCTTGCAGTCGAAGCGCTTCCAGAGGGGAGTCTAATGAGGGCAAACATTTGATGGTAGCAGCTTCCCTGCGGGAGATATTCTCTTTGCCAAAATCGCCTTATTAGCCGCAGTTAAGTTACAATTCAGTACCCTATCCTAAAGCTTGCTGTTAGGAGGGAATCTGCAGCTTGCAGTGAAAGCGCTTCCAGAGGGGAGTCTAATGAGGGCAAACATTTGATGGTAGGAGCTTCCCTGCGGGAGATATTCTCTTTGCCAAAATCGCATTATTAGGCGTAAGTAAGATAACATTCAGGACCATATTCTAAAGCTTGCTGTTAGGAGGGAATCTGCAGCTTGCAGTGAAAGCGCTTCCAGAGGGGAGTCTAATGAGGGCAAACATTTGATGGTAGCAGTTTCCCTGCGGGAGATATTCTCTTTGCCAAAATCGCATTATTAGGCGAAAGTAAGTTACAATTCAGTACCCTATCCTAAAGCTTGCTGTTAGGAGGGAATCTGCAGCTTGCAGTGAAAGCGCTTCCAGAGGGGAGTCTAATGAGGGCAAACATTTGATGGTAACAGCTTCCCTGCGGGAGATATTCTCTTTGCCATAATCGCCTTATTAGCCGCACTTAAGTTACAATTCAGTACCCTATCCTAAAGCTTGCTGTTAGGAGGGAATCTGCAGCTTGCAGTGAATGCGCTTCCAGAGGGGAGTCTAATGAGGGCAAGCATTTGATGGTAGCAGCTTCCCTGCGGGAGATATTCTCTTTTCCACAATCGCCTTATTAGCCGCAGTTAAGATACAATTCAGTACACTGTCCTACAGCTTGCAGTTAGGAGGGAATCTGCAGCTTGCAGTGAAAGCGCTTCCAGAGGGGAGTGTAATGAGGGCAAACATTTGATGGTAGCAGCTTCCCTGCGGGAGATACTCTCTTTGCCAAAATCGCATTATTAGGCGAAAGTAAGTTACAATTCAGTACCCTATCCTACAGCTTGCTGTTAGGAGGGAATCTGCAGCTTGCAGTGAAAGCGCTTCCAGAGGGGAGTCTAATGAGCGCAAAGATTTGATGGTAGCAGCTTCCCTGCGGGAGATATTCTCTTTGCCATATTCTCCTTATTAGCCGCAGTTAAGATACAATTCAGTACCCTATCCTAAAGCTTGCTGTTAGGAGGGAATCTGCAGCTTGCAGTGAAAGCGCTTCCAGAGGGGAGTCTAATGAGGGCAAGCATTTGATGGTAGCAGCTTCCCTGCGGGAGATACTCTCTTTGCCAAAATCGCGTTATTAGGCGAAAGTAAGTTACAATTCAGTACCCTATCCTAAAGCTTGCTGTTAGGAGGGAATCTGCAGCTTGCAGTGAAAGCGCTTCCAGAGGGGAGTCTAATGAGGGCAAACATTTGATGGTAGCAGCTTCCCTGCGGGAGATATTCTCTTTGCTAAAATCGCCTTATTAGCCGCTCTTAAGATACAATTCAGTACCCTGTCCTAAAGCTTGCTGTTAGGAGGGAATCTGCAGCTTGCAGTGAAAGCGCTTCCAGAGGGGAGTCTAATGAGGGCAAACATTTGATGGTCGCAGATTCCCTGCGGGAGATACTCTCTTTTCCAAAATCGCATTATTAGGCGAAAGTAAGTTACAATTCAGTACCCTATCCTAAAGCTTGCTGTTAGGAGGGAATCTGCAGCTTGCAGTGAAAGCGCTTCCAGAGGGGAGTCTAATGAGGGCAAACATTTGATGGTAGCAGCTTCCCTGCGGGAGATACTCTCTTTTCCAAAATCGCATTATTAGGCGAAAGTAAGTTACAATTCAGTACCCTATCCTAAAGCTTGCTGTTAGGAGGGAATCTGCAGCTTGCAGTGAAAGCGCTTCCAGAGGGGAGTCTAACGAGGGCAAACATTTGATGGTAGCAGCTTCCCTGCGGGAGATACTCTCTTTGATATAATCGCGTTATTAGGCGAAAGTAAGTTACAATTCAGTACCCTATCCTAAAGCTTGCTGTTAGGAGGGAATCTGCAGCTTGCAGTGAAAGGTCTTCCAGAGGGGAGTGTAATGAGGGCAAACATTTGATGGTAACAGCTTCCCCGCGGGAGATATTCTCTTTGCCAAAATCGGATTATTAGGCGAAAGTAAGATACAATTTAGTACCCTATCCTAAAGCTTGCTGTTAGGAGGGAATCTGCAGCTTGCAGTGAAAGCGCTTCCAGAGGGGAGTCTAACGAGGGCAAATATTTGATGGTAGCAGCTTCCCTGCGGGAGATATTCTCTTTGCCAAAATCGCCTTATTAGCCGCAGTTAAGTTACAATTCAGTACCCTATCCTAAAGCTTGCTGTTAGGAGGGAATCTGCAGCTTGCAGTGAAAGCGCTTCCAGAGGGGAGTCTAATGAGGGCAAACATTTGATGTTAGCAGCTTCCCTGCGGGAGATAGTCTCTTTGCCAAAATCGCATTATAAGGCGAAAGTAAGTTACAATTCAGTACCCTATCCTAAAGCTTGCTGTTAGGAGGGAATCTGCAGCTTGCAGTGAAAGCGCTTCCAGAGGGGAGTCTAATGAGGGCAAACATTTGATGGTAACAGGTTCCGTGCGGGAGATATTCTCTTTGCCAAAATCGCCTTATTAGCCTCAGTTAAGTTACAATTCAGTACCCTATCCTAAAGCTTGCTGTTAGGAGGGAATCTGCAGCTTGCAGTGAATGCGCTTCCAGAGGGGAGTCTAATGAGGGCAAGCATTTGATGGTAGCAGCTTCCCTGTGGGAGATATTCTCTTTGCCAAAATCGCCTTATTAGCCGCAGTTAAGATACAATTCAGTACCCTATCCTACAGCTTGCTGTTAGGAGGGAATCTGCAGCTTGCAGTGAAAGGTCTTCCAGAGGGGAGTGTAATGAGGGCAAACATTTGATGGTAGCAGCTTCCCTGCGGGAGATACTCTCTTTGCCAAAATCGCATTATTATGCGAAAGTAAGTTACAATTCAGTACCCTATCCTAAAGCTTGCTGTTAGGAGGGAATCTGCAGCTTGCAGTGAAAGCGCTTCCAGAGGGGAGTCTAATGAGGGCAAACATTTGATGGTAGCAGCTTCCCTGCGGGAGATACTCTCTTTGCCAAAATAGCATTATTAGGCGAAAGTAAGTTACAATTCAGTACCCTATCCTAAAGCTTGCTGTTAGGAGGGAATCTGCAGCTTGCAGTGAAAGCGCTTCCACAGGGTAGTCTAATGAGGGCAAATATTTGATGGTAGCAGCTTCCCTGCGGGAGATACTCTCTTTGCCAAAATCGCATTATTAGGCGAAAGTAAGATACAATTCAGTACCCTATCCTAAAACTTGCTGTTAGGAGGGAATCTGCAGCTTGAAGTGAATGCGCTTCCAGAGGGGAGTCTAACGAGGGCAAACATTTGATGGTAACAGCTTCCCTGCGGGAGATAGTCTCTTTGCCAAAATCGCATTATTAGGCGAAAGTAAGTTACAATTCAGTACCCTATCCTAAAGCTTGCTGTTAGGAGGGAATCTGCAGCTTGCAGTGAAAGCGCTTCCAGAGGGGAGTCTAATGAGGGCAAATATTAGATGGTAGCAGCTTCCCTGCGGGAGATACTCTCTTTGCCAAAATCGCATTAATAGGCGAAAGTAAGTTACAATTCAGTACCCTATCCTAAAGCTTGCTGTTAGGAGGGAATCTGCAGCTTGCAGTGAAAGCGCTTCCAGAGGGGAGTCTAATGAGGGCAAAGATTTGATGGTAGCAGCTTCCCTGCGGGAGATATTCTCTTTGCCAAAATCGCCTTATTAGCTGCAGTTAAGTTACAATTCAGTACCCTATCCTAAAGCTTGCTGTTAGGAGGGAATCTGCAGCTTGCAGTGAAAGCGCTTCCAGAGGGGAGTCTAACGAGGGCAAACATTTGATGGTAGCAGCTTCCCTGTGGGAGATACTCTCTTTGCCATAATCGCTTTATTAGGCGAAAGTAAGTTACAATTCAGTACCCTATCCTAAAGCTTGCTGTTAGGAGGGAATCTGCAGCTTGCAGTGAAAGCGCTTCCAGAGGGGAGTCTAATGAGGGCAAATATTTGATGGTAGCAGCTTCCCTGCGGGATATATTATCTTTGCCTTATCGCCTTATTAGCCGCAGTTAAGTTACAATTCAGTACCCTATCCTAAAGCTTGCTGTTAGGAGGGAATCTGCAGCTTGCAGTGAAAGCGCTTCCAGAGGGGAATCTAATGAGGGCAAACATTTGATGGTAGCAGCTTCCCTGCGGGAGATACTCTCTTTGCCAAAATCGCATTATTAGGCGAAAGTAAGATACAATTCAGTACCCTATCCTAAAGCTTGCTGTTAGCAGGGAATCTGCAGCTTGCAGTGAAAGCGCTTCCAGAGGGGAGTCTAACGAGGGCAAACATTTGATGGTAGCAGCTTCCCTGCGGGAGATACTCTCTTTGCCAAAATCGCATTATTAGGCGAAAGTAAGATGCAATTCAGTACCCTATCCTAAAGCTTGCTGTTAGGAGGGAATCTGCAGCTTGCAGTGAAAGCGCTTCCAGAGGGGAGTCTAATGAGGGCAAACATTTGGTGGCAGCAGCTTCCCTGCGGGAGATACTCTCTTTGCCAAAATCGCATTATTAGGCGAAAGTAAGTTACAATTCAGTACCCTATCCTAAAGCTTGCTGTTAGGAGGGAATCTGCAGCTTGCAGTGAAAGCGCTTCCAGAGGGGAGTCTAATGAGGGCAAATATTTGATGGTAGCAGCTTCCCTGCGGGAGATACTCTCTTTGCCAAAATCGCATTAATAGGCGAAAGTAAGTTACAATTCAGTACCCTATCCTAAAGCTTGCTGTTAGGAGGGAATCTGCAGCTTGCAGTGAAAGCGCTTCCAGAGGGGAGTCTAATGAGGGCAAACATTTGATGGTAGCAGCTTCCCTGCGGGAGATATTCTCTTTGCCAAAATCGCCTTATGAGCCGCTGTTAAGTTACAATTCAGTACACTATCCTAAAGCTTGCTGTTAGGAGGGAATCTGCAGCTTGCAGTGAAAGCGCTTCCAGAGGGGAGTCTAACGAGGGCAAACATTTGATGGTAGCAGCTTCCCTGTGGGAGATACTCTCTTTGCCATAATCGCTTTATTAGGCGAAAGTAAGTTACAATTAAGTACCCTATCCTAAAGCTTGCTGTTAGGAGGGAATCTGCAGCTTGCAGTGAAAGCGCTTCCAGAGGGGAGTCTAATGAGGGCAAATATTTGATGGTAGCAGCTTCCCTGCGGGATATATTCTCTTTGCCTTATCGCCTTATTAGCCGCAGTTAAGTTACAATTCAGTACCCTATCCTAAAGCTTGCTGTTAGGAGGGAATCTGCAGCTTGCAGTGAAAGCGCTTCCAGAGGGGAATCTAATGAGGGCAAACATTTGATGGTAGCAGCTTCCCTGCGGGAGATAATCTCTTTGCCAAAATCGCATTATTATGCGAAAGTAAGTTTCAATTCAGTACCCTATCCTAAAGCTTGCTGTTAGGAGGGAATCTGCAGCTTGCAGTGAAAGCGCTTCCAGAGGGGAGTCTAACGAGGGCAAACATTTGATGGTAGCAGCTTCCCTGTGGGAGATACTCTCTTTGCCAAAATCGCATTACTAGGCGAAAGTAAGTTACAATTCAGTACCCTATCCTAAAGCTTGCTGTTAGGAGGGAATCTGCAGCTTGCAGTGAACGCGCTTCCAGAGGGGAGTCTAATGAGGGCAAATATTTGATGGTAGCAGCTTCCCTGCGGGAGATATTCTCTTTGCCAAAATCTCCTTATTAGCCGCATTTAAGTTACAATTCAGTACCCTATCCTAAAGCTTGCTGTTAGGAGGGAATCTGCAGCTTGCAGTCAAAGCGCTTCCAGAGGGGAGTCTAATGAGGGCAAATATTTGATGGTAGCAGCTTCCCTGCGGGATATATTCTCTTTGCCTTATCGCCTTATTAGCCGCAGTTAAGTTACAATTCAGTACCCTATCCTAAAGCTTGCTGTTAGGAGGGAATCTGCAGCTTGCAGTGAAAGCGCTTCCAGAGGGGAGTCTAATGAGGGCAAACATTTGATGGTAGCAGCTTCCCTGCGGGAGATACTCTCTTTGCCAAAATCGCATTATTAGGCGAAAGTAAGATACAATTCAGTACCCTATCCTAAAGCTTGCTGTTAGGAGGGAATCTGCAGCTTGCAGTGAAAGCGCTTCCAGAGGGGAGTCTAACGAGGGCAAATATTTGATGGTAGCAGCTTCCCTGCGGGAGATACTCTCTTTGCCCAAACCGAATTATTATGCGAAAGTAAGTTACAATTCAGTACCCTATCCTAAAGCTTGCTGTTAGGAAGGAATCTGCAGCTTGCAGTGAAAGCGCTTCCAGAGGGGAGTCTAATGAGGGCAAACATTTGATGGTAGCAGCTTCCCTGCGGGAGATACTCTCTTTGCCAAAATCGCATTAGTAGGCGAAAGTAAGTTGCAATTCAGTACCCTATCCTAAAGCTTGCTGTTAGGAGGGAATCTGCAGCTTGCAGTGAAAGCGCTTCCAGAGGGGAGTCTAATGAGGGCAAACATTTGGTGGCAGCAGCTTCCCTGCGAGATATAGTCTCTTTGCCATAATCGCATTACTAGGCGAAAGTAAGTTACAATTCAGTACCCTATCCTAAAGCTTGCTGTTAGGAGGGAATCTGCAGCTTGCAGTGAAAGCGCTTCCAGAGGGGAGTCTAATGAGGGCAAACATTTGATGGTAGCAGCTTCCCTGCGGGAGATACTCTCTTTGCCAAAATCGCATTATTAGGCGAAAGTAAGTTACAATTCAGAACCCTATCCTAAAGCTTGCTGTTAGGAAGGAATCTGCAGCTTGCAGTGAAAGCGCTTCCAGAGGGGAGTCTAATGAGGGCAAACATTTGATGGTAGCAGCTTCCCTGCGGGAGATAGTCTCTTTGCCAAAATCGGCTTATTAGCAGCAGTTAAGTTACAATTCAGTACCCTATCCTAAAGCTTGCTGTTAGGAGGGAATCTGCAGCTTGCAGTGAAAGCGCTTCCAGAGGGGAGTCTAATGAGGGCAAACGTTTGATGGTAACAGCTTCCCTGCGGGAGATAGTCTCTTTGCCAAAATCGCCTTATTAGCCGCAGTTAAGTTACAATTCAGTACCCTATCCTAAAGCTTGCTGTTAGGAGGGAATCTGCAGCTTGCAGTGAAAGCGCTTCCAGAGGGGAGTCTAATGAGGGCAAATATTTGATGGTAGCAGCTTCCCTGCGGGATATATTCTCTTTGACAAAATCGCCTTATTAGCCGCAGTTAAGTAACAATTCAGTACCCTATCCTAAAGCTTGCTGTTAGGAGGGAATCTGCAGCTTGCAGTGAAAGTGCTTCCAGAGGGGAGTCTAATGAGGGCAAATATTTGGTGGCAGCAGCTTCCCTGCGAGTTATAGTCTCTTTGCCAAAATCGCATTATTAGGCGAAAGTAATTTACAATTCAGTACCCTATCCTAAAGCTTGCTGTTAGGAGGGAATCTGCAGCTTGCAGTGAAAGCACTTCCAGAGGGGAGTCTAACGAGGGCAAACGTTTGATGGTAGCAGCTTCCCTGCGGGAGATATTCTCTTTGCCATAATCGCCATATTAGCCGCAGTTAAGTTACAATTCAGTACCCTATCCTAAAGCTTGCTGTTAGGAGGGAATCTGCAGCTTGCAGTGAAAGCGCTTCCAGAGGGGAGTCTAATGAGGGCAAACATTTGATGGTAGCAGCTTCCCTGCGGGAGATAATCTCTTTGCCAAAATCGCATTATTAGGCGAAAGTAAGTTACAATTCAGTACCCTATCCTAAAGCTTGCTGTTAGGAGGGAATCTGCAGCTTGCAGTGAAAGCGCTTCCAGAGGGGAGTCTAACGAGGGCAAACATTTGATGGTAGCAGCTTCCCTGAGGGAGATACTCTCTTTGCCAAAATCGCATTACTAGGCGAAAGTAAGTTACAATTCAGTACCCTATCCTAAAGCTTGCTGTTAGGAGGGAATCTGCAGCTTGCAGTGAACGCGCTTCCAGAGGGGAGTCTAATGAGGGCAAATATTTGATGGTAGCAGCTTCCCTGCGGGAGATATTCTCTTTGCCAAAATCGCCTTATTAGCCGCATTTAAGTTACAATTCAGTACCCTATCCTAAAGCTTGCTGTTAGGAGGGAATCTGCAGCTTGCAGTCAAAGCGCTTCCAGAGGGGAGTCTAATGAGGGCAAATATTTGATGGTAGCAGCTTCCCTGCGGGAGATACTCTCTTTGCCAAAATCGCATTATTAGGCGAAAGTAAGATACAATTCAGTACCCTATCCTAAAGCCTGCTGTTAGGAGGGAATCTGCAGCTTGCAGTGAAAGCGCTTCCAGAGGGGAGTCTAACGAGGGCAAACATTTGATGGTAGCAGCTTCCCTGCGGGAGATACTCTCTTTGCCCAAATCGAATTATTATGCGATAGTAAGTTACAATTCAGTACCCTATCCTAAAGCTTGCTGTTAGGAAGGAATCTGCAGCTTGCAGTGAAAGCGCTTCCAGAGGGGAGTCTAATGAGGGCAAACATTTGATGGTAGCAGCTTCCCTGCGGGAGATACTCTCTTTGCCAAAATCGCATTAGTAGGCGAAAGAAAGTTGCAATTCAGTACCCTATCCTAAAGATAGCTGTTAGGACGAATCTGCAGCTTGCAGTGAAAGCGCTTCCAGAGGGGAGTCTAATGAGGGCAAACATTTGGTGGCAGCAGCTTCCCTGCGAGTTATAGTCTCTTTGCCAAAATTGCATTATTAGGCGAAAGTAAGTTACAATTCAGTACCCTATCCTAAAGCTTGCTGTTAGGAGGGAATCTGCAGCTTGCAGTGAAAGCGCTTCCAGAGGGGAGTCTAACGTGGGCAAACATTTGATGGTAGCAGCTTCCCTGTGGGAGATACTCTCTTTGCCAAAATCGCATTATTAGGCGAAAGTAAGTTACAATTCAGAACCCTATCCTAAAGCTTGCTGTTAGGAAGGAATCTGCAGCTTGCAGTGAAAGCGCTTCCAGAGGGTAGTCTAATGAGGGCAAACATTTGATGGTAGCAGCTTCCCTGCGGGAGATAGTCTCTTTGCCAAAATCGGCTTATTAGCAGCAGTTAAGTTACAATTCAGTACCCTATCCTAAAGCTTGCTGTTAGGAGGGAATCTGCAGCTTGCAGTGAAAGCGCTTCCAGAGGGGAGTCTAATGAGGGCAAACGTTTGATGGTAACAGCTTCCCTGCGGGAGATAGTCTCTTTGCCAAAATCGCCTTATTAGCCGCAGTTAAGTTACAATTCAGTACCCTATCCTAAAGCTTGCTGTTAGGAGGGAATCTGCAGCTTGCAGTGAAAGCGCTTCCAGAGGGGAGTGTAATGAGGGCAAACATTTGATGGTAGCAGCTTCCCTGTGGGAGATACTCTCTTTGCCAAAATCGCATTACTAGGCGAAAGTAAGTTACAATTCAGTACCCTATCCTAAAGCTTGCTGTTAGGAGGGAATCTGCAGCTTGCAGTGAAAGCGCTTCCAGAGGGGAGTCTAATGAGGGGAAACATTTGATGGTAGCAGCTTCCCTGTGGGAGATACTCTCTTTGCCAAAATCGCATTACTAGGCGAAAGTAAGTTACAATTCAGTACCCTATCCTAAAGCTTGCTGTTAGGAGGGAATCTGCAGCTTGCAGTGAAAGCGCTTCCAGAGGGGAGTCTAATGAGGGCAAATATTTGATGGTAGCAGCTTCCCTGCGGGATATATTCTCTTTGACAAAATCGCCTTATTAGCCGCAGTTAAGAGACAATTCAGTACCCTATCCTAAAGCTTGCTGTTAGGAGGGAATCTGCAGCTTGCAGTGAAAGTGCTTCCAGAGGGGAGTCTAATGAGGGCAAATATTTGGTGGCAGCAGCTTCCCTGCGGGAGATATTCTCTTTGCCAAAATCGCATTATTAGGCGAAAGTAAGTTACAATTCAGTACCCTATCCTAAAGCTTGCTGTTAGGAGGGAATCTGCAGCTTGCAGTGAAAGCGCTTCCAGAGGGGAGTCTAACGAGGGCAAACGTTTGATGGTAGCAGCTTCCCTGCGGGAGATACTCTCTTTGCCAAAATCGCATTATTAGGCGAAAGTAAGTTACAATTCAGTACCCTATCCTAAAGCTTGCTGTTAGGAGGGAATCTGCAGCTTGCAGTGAAAGCACTTCCAGAGGGGAGTCTAACGAGGGCAAACGTTTGATGGTAGCAGCTTCCCTGCGGGAGATATTCTCTTTGCCATAATCGCCATATTAGCCGCAGTTAAGTTACAATTCAGTACCCTATCCTAAAGCTTGCTGTTAGGAGGGAATCTGCAGCTTGCAGTCAAAGCGCTTCCAGAGGGGAGTCTAATGAGGGCAAACATTTGATGGTAGCAGCTTCCCTGCGGGAGATAATCTCTTTGCCAAAATAGCATTATTAGGCGAAAGTAAGTTACAATTCAGTACCC
This sequence comes from Phaenicophaeus curvirostris, assembly GCF_032191515.1. NCBI lineage: Eukaryota > Metazoa > Chordata > Aves > Cuculiformes > Cuculidae > Phaenicophaeus > Phaenicophaeus curvirostris. The sequence goes on from NW_027206702.1 coordinate 764,125, forward strand.
TATCCTAAAGCTTGCTGTTAGGAGGGAATCTGCAGCTTGCAGTGAAAGCGCTTCCAGAGGGGAGTCTAACGAGGGCAAACATTTGATGGTAGCAGCTTCCCTGAGGGAGATACTATCTTTGCCAAAATCGCCTTATTAGCCGCAGTTAAGTTACAATTCAGGACCCTATCATAAAGCTTGCTGTTAGGAGGGAATCTTCAGCTTGCAGTGAAAGCGCTTCCAGAGGGGAGTCTAATGAGGGCAAACATTTGATGGTAGCAGCTTCCCTGCGGGAGATACTCTCTTTGCTAGAAACGCATTATTAGGCGAAAGTAAGTTACAATTCAGTACCCTATCCTAAAGCTTGCTGTTAGGAGGGAATCTGCAGCTTGCAGTGAAAGCGCTTCCAGAGGGGAGTCTAATGAGGGCAAACATTTGATGGTAGCAGCTTCCCTGCGGGAGATATTCTCTTTGCCAAAATCGCTTTTTAGCCGCAGTTAAGTTACAATTCAGTACCCTATCCTAAAGCTTGCTGTTAGGAGGGAATCTGCAGCTTGCAGTGAAAGCGCTTCCAGAGGGGAGTCTAATGAGGGCAAACATTTGATGGTAGCAGCTTCCCTGCGGGTGATACTCTCTTTGCCAAAATCGCATTATTAGGCGAAAGTAAGTTACAATTCAGTACCCTATCCTAAAGCTTGCTGTTAGGAGGGAATCTGCAGCTTGCAGTGAAAGCGCTTCCAGAGGGGAGTCTAATGAGGGCAAACATTTGATGGTAGCAGCTTCCCTGAGGGAGATAGTCTCTTTGCGAAATTCCATTATTAGGCGAAAGTAAGTTACAATTCAGTACCCTATCCTAAAGCTTGCTGATAGGAGGGAATCTGCAGCTTGCAGTGAAAGCACTTCCAGAGGGGAATCTAATGAGGGCAAACATTTGATGGTAGCAGCTTCCCTGCGGGAGATACTCTCTTTGCCAAAATCGCATTATTAGGCGAAAGTAAGTTACAATTCAGTACCCTATCCTAAAGCTTGCTGTTAGGAGGGAATCTGCAGCTTGCAGTGAAAGCGCTTCCAGAGGGGAGTCTAAAGAGGGACAACATTTGATGGTAGCAGCTTCCCTGCGGGAGATAGTCTCTTTGCCAAAATCGCATTATTAGGCGAAAGTAAGATACAATTCAGTACCCTATCCTAAAGCTTGCTGTTAGGAGGGAATCTGCAGCATGCAGTGAACGCGCTTCCAGAGGGGAGTCTAATGAGGGCAAATATTTGATGGTAGCAGCTTCCCTGCGGGAGATATTCTCTTTGCCAAAATCTCCTTATTAGCCGCATTTAAGTTACAATTCAGTACCCTATCCTAAAGCTTGCTGTTAGGAGGGAATCTGCAGCTTGCAGTCAAAGCGCTTCCAGAGGGGAGTATAATGAGGGCAAACATTTGATGGTAGCAGCTTCCCTGCGGGAGATACTCTCTTTGCCAAATTGCATTATTAGGCGAAAGTAAGTTACAATTCAGTACCCTATCATAAAGCTTGCTGTTAGGAGGGAATCTGCAGCTTGCAGTGAAAGCGCTTCCAGAGGGGAGTCTAATGAGGGCAAACATTTGATGGTAGCAGTTTCCCTGCGGGAGATACTCTCTTTTCCAAAATCGCATTATTATCCGCAGTTAAGTTACAATTCAGTACCCTATCCTAAAGCTAGCTGTTAGGAGGGAATCTGCAGCTTGCAGTGAAAGCGCTTCCAGAGGAGAGTCTAATGAGGGCAAATATTTGATGGTAGCAGCTTCCCTGCGGGAGATACTCTCTTTGCCAAAATCGCATTATTAGGCGAAAGTAAGTTACAATTCAGTACTCTATCCTAAAGCTTGCTGTTAGGAGGGAATCTGCAGCTTGCAGTGAAAGCGCTTCCAGAGGGGAGTCTAACGAGGGCAAACGTTTGATGGTAGCAGCTTCCCTGCGGGAGATAGTCTCTTTGCCAAAATCGCATTATTAGGCGAAAGTAAGTTACAATTCAGTACCCTATCCTAAAGCTTGCTGTTAGGAGGGAATCTGCAGCTTGCAGTGAAAGCGCTTCCAGAGGGGAGTCTAACGAGGGCAAACGTTTGATGGTAGCATCTTCCCTACGGGAGATAGTCTCTTTGCCACAATCGCATTATTAGGCGAAAGTAAGTTACAATTCAGTACCCTATCCTAAAGCTTGCTGTTAGGAGGGAATCTGCAGCTTGCAGTGAAAGCGCTTCCAGAGGGGAGTTTAATGAGGGCAAACATTTGATGGTAGCAGCTTCCCTGCGGGAGATACTCTCTTTGCCAAAATCGCATTATTAGGCGAAAGTAAGTTACAATTCAGGACCCTATCCTAAAGCTTGCTGTTAGGAGGGAATCTGCAGCTTGCAGTGAAAGCGCTTCCAGAGGGTAGTCTAATGAGGGCAAACATTTGATGGTAGCAGCTTCCCTGCGGGAGATACTCTCTTTTCCAAAATCGCATTATTAGGCGAAAGTAAGTTACAATTCAGGACCCTATCCTAAAGCTTGCTGTTAGGAAGGAATCTGCAGCTTGAAGTGAATGCGCTTCCAGAGGGTAGTCTAACGAGGGAAAACATTTGATGGTAACAGCTTCCCTGGGGGAGTTATTCTCTTTGCCATAATCGCCTTATTAGCAGCAGTTAAGTTACAATTCAGTACCCTATCCTAAAGCTTGCTGTTAGGAGGGAATCTGCAGCTTGCAGTGAAAGCGCTTCCAGAGGGGAGTCTAATGAGGGCAAACATTTGATGGTAGCAGCTTCCCTGCGGGAGATACTCTCTTTGCCAAAATCGCATTATTAGGCGAAAGTAAGTTACAATTCAGTACCCTATCCTAAAGCTTGCTGTTAGGAGGGAATCTGCAGCTTGCAGTGAAAGCGCTTCCAGAGGGGAGTCTAATGAGGGCAAACATTTGATGGTAGCAGCTTCCCTGCGGGAGATACTCTCTTTGCCATAATCGCATTATTAGGCGAAAGTAAGTTACAATTCAGTACCCTATCCTAAAGCTTGCTGTTAGGAGGGAATCTGCAGCTTGCAGTGAAAGCGCTTCCAGAGGGGAGTCTAATGAGGGCAAACATTTGATGGTAGCAGCTTCCCTGCGGGATATAGTCTCTTTGCCAAAATCGCCTTATTAGCCGCAGTTAAGTTACAATTCAGTACCCTATCCTAAAGCTTGCTGTTAGGAGGGAATCTGCAGCTTGCAGTGAAAGCGCTTCCAGAGGGGAGTCTAATGAGGGCAAAGATTTGATGGTAGCAGCTTCCCTGCGGGAGATACTCTCTTTGCCAAAATCGCATTATTGGGCGAAAGTAAGTTACAATTCAGGACCCTATCCTAAAGCTTGCTGTTAGGAGGGAATCTGCAGCTTGCAGTGAAAGCGCTTCTACAGGGTAGTCTAATGAGGGCAAACATTTGATGGTAGCAGCTTCCCTGCGGGAGATAGTCTCTTTTCCAAAATCGCATTATTAGGCGAAAGTAAGTTACTATTCAGTATCCTATCCTAAAGCTTGCTGTTAGGAGGGAATCTGCAGCTTGCAGTGAAAGTGCTTCCAGAGGGTAGTCTAACGAGGGCAAACATTTGATGGTAGCAGCTTCCCTGCGGGAGATAATCTCTTTGCCAAAATCGCATTATTAGGCGAAAGTAAGTTACAATTCAGTACCCTATCCTAAAGCTTGCTGTTAGGAGGGAATCTGCAGCTTGCTGTGAAAGCGCTTCCAGAGGGGAGTCTAATGAGGGCAAACATTTGATGGTAGCAGCTTCCCTGCGGGAGATATTCTCTTTGCCAAAATCGCCTTATTAGACGCACTTAAGTTACAATTCAGTACAGTGTCCTACAGCTTGCTGTTAGGAGGGAATCTGCAGCTTGCAGACAAAGCGCTTCCAGAGGGGAGTCTAATGAGGGCAAACATTTGATGGTAGCAGCTTCCCTGCGGGAGATACTCTCCTTGCCAAAATCGCATTTTTAGGCGAAAGTAAGATACAATTCAGTACCCTATCCTAAAGCTTGCTGTTAGGAGGGAATCTGCAGATTGCAGTGAAAGCGCTTCCAGAGGGGAGTCTAATGAGGGCAAACATTTGATGGTAGCAGCTTCCCTGCAGGATATTCCCTCTTTTCCGAAATCGCCTTATGAGCCGCAGTTAGGTTACAATTCAGTACCCTATCCTAAAGCTTGCTGTTAGGAGGGAATCTGCAGCTTGCAGTGAAAGCGCTTCCAGAGGGGAGTCTAATGAGGGTAAATATTTGATGGTAGCAGCTTCCCTGCGGGAGATATTCTCTTTCCCAAAAGCGCATTATTAGGCGAAAGTAAGTTACAATTCAGTACCCTATCCTAAAGCTTGCTGTTAGGAGGGAATCTGCAGCTTGCAGTGAAAGCGCTTCCAGAGGGGAGTCTAATGAGGGCAAATATTTGATGGTAGCAGCTTCCCTGCGGGAGATACTCTCTTTGCCAAAATCGCATTATTAGGCGAAAGTAAGCTACAATTCAGTACCCTATCCTAAAGCTTGCTGTTAGGAGGGAGTCTGCAGCTTGCAGTGAAAGCGCTTCCAGAGGGGAGTCTAATGAGGGCAAACATTTGATGGTAGCAGCTTCCCTGCGGGAGATACTCTCTTTGCCAAAATCGCATTATTAGGCGAAAGTAAGTTACAATTCAGTACCCTATCCTAAAGCTTGCTGTTAGGAGGGAATCTGCAGCTTGCAGTGAAAGCGCTTCCAGAGGGGAGTCTAACGAGGGCAAACGTTTGATGGTAGCATCTTCCCTACGGGAGATAGTCTCTTTGCCACAATCGCATTATTAGGCGAAAGTAAGTTACAATTCAGTACCCTATCCTAAAGCTTGCTGTTAGGAGGGAATCTGCAGCTTGCAGTGAAAGCGCTTCCAGAGGGGAGTCTAACGAGGGCAAACATTTGATGGTAGCAGCTTCCCTACGGGAGATATTCTCTTTGCCAAAATCGCCTTATAAGCCGCAGTTAAGTTACGATTCAGTACCCTATCCTAAAGCTTGCTGTTAGGAGGGAATCTGCAGCTTGCAGTGAAAGCGCTTCCAGAGGGGAGTCTAATGAGGGCAAACATTTGATGGTAGCAGCTTCCCTGCGGGATATAGTCTCTTTGCCAAAATCGCCTTATTAGCCGCAGTTAAGTTACAATTCAGTACCCTATCCTAAAGCTTGCTGTTAGGAGGGAATCTGCAGCTTGCAGTGAAAGCGCTTCCAGAGGGGAGTCTAATGAGGGCAAAGATTTGATGGTAGCAGCTTCCCTGCAGGAGATACTCTCTTTGCGAAAATCGCATTATTAGGCGAAAGTAAGTTACAATTCAGGACCCTATCCTAAAGCTTGCTGTTAGGAGGGAATCTGCAGCTTGCAGTGAAAGCGTTTCCAGAGGGGAGTCTAATGAGGGCAAAGATTTGATGGTAGCAGCTTCCCTGCGGGAGATACTCTCTTTGCCAAAATCGCATTTTTGGGCGAAAGTAAGTTACAATTCAGGACCCTATCCTAAAGCTTGCTGTTAGGAGGGAATCTGCAGCTTGCAGTGAAAGCGCTTCCACAGGGTAGTATAATGAGGGCAAACATTTGATGGTAGCAGCTTCCCTGCGGGAGATAGTCTCTTTTCCAAAATCGCATTATTAGGCGAAAGTAAGTTACTATTCAGTATCCTATCCTAAAGCTTGCTGTTAGGAGGGAATCTGCAGCTTGCAGTGAAAGTGCTTCCAGAGGGTAGTCTAACGAGGGCAAACATTTGATGGTAGCAGCTTCCCTGCGGGAGATAATCTCTTTGCCAAAATCGCATTATTAGGCGAAAGTAAGTTACAATTCAGTACCCTATCCTAAAGCTTGCTGTTAGGAGGGAATCTGCAGCTTGCGGTGAAAGCGCTTCCAGAGGGGAGTCTAATGAGGGCAAACATTTGATGGTAGCAGCTTCCCTGCGGGAGATATTCTCTTTGCCAAAATCGCCTTATTAGACGCACTTAAGTTACAATTCAGTACAGTGTCCTACAGCTTGCTGTTAGGAGGGAATCTGCAGCTTGCAGACAAAGCGCTTCCAGAGGGGAGTCTAATGAGGGCAAACATTTGATGGTAGCAGCTTCCCTGCAGGATATTCTCTCTTTTCCGAAATCGCCTTATGAGCCGCAGTTAAGTTACAATTCAGTACCCTATCCTAAAGCTTGCTGTTAGGAGGGAATCTGCAGCTTGCAGTGAAAGCGCTTCCAGAGGGGAGTCTAATGAGGGTAAATATTTGATGGTAGCAGATTCCCTGCGGGAGATATTCTCTTTCCCAAAAGCGCATTATTAGGCGAAAGTAAGTTACAATTCAGTACCCTATCCTAAAGCTTGCTGTTAGGAGGGAATCTGCAGCTTGCAGTGAAAGCGCTTCCAGAGGGGAGTCTAATGAGGGCAAATATTTGATGGTAGCAGCTTCCCTGCGGGAGATACTCTCTTTGCCAAAATCGCATTATTAGGAGAAAGTAAGTTACAATTCAGTACCCTATCCTAAAGCTTGCTGTTAGGAGGGAATCTGCAGCTTGCAGTGAAAGCGCTTCCAGAGGGGAGTCTAATGAGGGCAAACATTTGATGGTAGCAGCTTCCCTGCGGGAGATACTCTCTTTGCCAAAATCGCCTTATTAGCCGCAGTTAAGTTACAATTCAGTACCCTATCCTAAAGATTGCTGTTAGGAGGGAATCTGCAGCTTGCAGTCAAAGCGCTTCCAGAGGGGAGTCTAATGAGGGCAAACATTTGATGGTAGAGCCTTCCCTGCGGGAGATACTCTCTTTGCCAAAATCGCAGTATTAGGCGAAAGTAAGATACAATTCAGTACCCTATCCTAAAGCTTGCTGTTAGGAGGGAATCTGCAGCTTGCAGTGAAAGCGCTTCCAGAGGGGAGTCTAATGAGGGCAAACATTTGATGGTAGCAGCTTCCCTGTGCGAGATAGTCTCCTTGCCAAAATCGCATTATTAGGCGAAAGTAAGTTACAATTCAGTACCCTATCCTAAAGCTTGCTGTTAGGAGGGAATCTGAAGCTTGCAGTGAAAGCGCTTCCAGAGGGGAGTATAATGAGGGCAAACATTTGATGGTAGCAGCTTCCCTGCGGGAGATAGTATCTTTGCCAAAATCGCCTTATTAGCCGCAGTTAAGATACAGTTCAGTACACTATCCTAAAGCTTGCTGTTAGGAGGGAATCTGCAGCTTGCAGTGAAAGCGCTTCCAGAGGGGAGTCTAATGAGGGCAAACATTTGATGGTAGCAGCTTCCCTGCGGGAGATACTCTCTTTGCCAAAATCGCATTATTAGGCGAAAGTAAGTTACAATTCAGTACCCTATCCTAAAGCTTGCTGTTAGGAGGGAATCTGCAGCTTGCAGTGAAAGCGCTTCCAGAGGGGAATCTAATGAGGGCAAATATTTGATGGTAGCATCTTCCCTGCGGGAGATAATCTCTTTGCCATATCGCCTTATTGGCCGCAGTTAAGTTACAATTCGGTACCTTATCCTAAAGCTTGCTGTTAGGAGGGAATTTGCAGCTTGCAGTGAAAGCGCTTCCAGAGAGGAGTCTAATGAGGGCAAACATTTGATGGTAGCAGCTTCCCTGCGGGAGATACTCTCTTTGCCAAAATCGCGTTATTAGGCGAAAGTAAGTTACAATTCAGTACCCTATCCTAAAGCTTGCTGAAGGAGGGAATCTGCAGCTTGAAGTGAATGCGCTTCCAGAGTGGAGTCTAATGAGGGCAAACATTTGATGGTAGCAGCTTCCCTGCGGGAGATATCCTCTTTGCCAAAATCGCCTTATTAGCCGCAGTTAAGATACAATTCAGTACCCTATCCTAAAGCTTGCTGTTAGGAGGGAATCTGAAGCTTGCAGTGAAAGCGCTTCCAGAGGGGAGTCTAATGAGGGCAAACATTTGATGGTAGCAGCTTCCCTGCAGGAGATAGTCTCCTTACAATAATAGCATTATTAGGCGAAAGTAAGTTACAATTCAGTACCCTATCCTAAAGCTTGCTGTTAGGAGGGAATCTGCAGCTTGCAGTGAAAGCGCTTCCAGAGGGGAGTCTAATGAGGGCAAACATTTCATGGTAGCAGCTTCCCTGCGGGAGATACTCTCTTTGCCAAAATCGCTTTATTAGCCGCAGTTAAGTTACAATTCAGTACCCTATCCTAAAGCTTGCTGTTAGGAGGGAATCTGCAGCTTGCAGTGAAAGCGCTTCCAGACGGGAGTCTAATGAGGGCAAACATTTGATGGTAGCAGCTTCCCTGAGGGAGATAGTCTCCTTGCCATAATCGCATTATTAGGCGAAAGTAAGTTACAATTCAGTACAGTGTCCTACAGCTTGCTGTTAGGAGGGAATCTGCAGCTTGCAGTGAAAGCGCTTCCAGAGGGGAGTCTAATGTGGGCAAACATTTGATGGTAGCAGCTTCCCTGCGGGAGATACTCTCTTTGCCAAAATCGCATTATTAGGCGAAAGTAAGTTACAATTCAGTACCCTATCCTAAAGCTTGCTGTTAGGAGGGAATCTGCAGCTTGCAGTGAAAGCGCTTCCAGAGGGGAGTCTAATGAGGGCAAACATTTGATGGTAGCAGCTTCCCTGCGGGAGACAGTCTCTTTTCCAAAATCGCATTATTAGGCGAAAGTAAGTTACAATTCAGTACCCTATCCTAAAGCTTGCTGTTAGGAGGGAATCTGCAGCTTGCAGTGAAAGCGCTTCCAGAGGGGAGTCTAATGAGGGCAAACATTTGATGGTAGCAGCTTCCCTGCGGGAGATAGTCTCTTTTCCAAAATCGCATTATTAGGCGAAAGTAAGATACAATTCAGTACCCTATCCTAAAGCTTGCTGTTAGGAGGGAATCTGCAGCTTGCAGTGAAAGCGCTTCCAGAGGGGAGTCTAATGAGGGCAAACGTTTGATGGTAGCAGCTTCCCTGCGGGAGATACTCTCTTTGGCAAAATCGCATTATTATTCGAAAGTAAGTTACAATTCAGTACGCTATCCTAAAGCTTGCTGTTAGGAGGGAATCTGCAGCTTGCAGTGAAAGCGCTTCCAGAGGGGAGTCTAATGAGGGCAAATATTTGATGGTAGCATCTTCCCTGCGGGAGATATTCTCTTTGCCAAAATCGCCTTATTAGCCGCAGTTAAGTTACAATTCAGTACCCTATCCTAAAGCTTGCTGTTAGGAGGGAATCTGCAGCTTGCAGTGAAAGTGCTTCCAGAGGGGAGTCTAATGAGGGCAAACATTTGATGGTAGCAGCTTCCCTGCGGGAGATAGTATCTTTGCCAAAATCGCCTTATTAGCCGCAGTTAAGATACAGTTCAGTACACTATCCTAAAGCTTGCTGTTAGGAGGGAATCTGCAGCTTGCAGTGAAAGCGCTTCCAGAGGGGAGTCTAATGAGGGCAAACATTTGATGGTAGCAGCTTCCCTGCGGGAGATACTCTCTTTGCCAAAATCGCATTATTAGGCGAAAGTAAGTTACAATTCAGTACCCTATCCTAAAGCTTGCTGTTAGGAGGGAATCTGCAGCTTGCAGTGAAAGCGCTTCCAGAGGGGAATCTAATGAGGGCAAATATTTGATGGTAGCATCTTCCCTGCGGGAGATAATCTCTTTGCCATATCGCCTTATTGGCCGCAGTTAAGTTACAATTCGGTACCTTATCCTAAAGCTTGCTGTTAGGAGGGAATTTGCAGCTTGCAGTGAAAGCGCTTCCAGAGAGGAGTCTAATGAGGGCAAACATTTGATGGTAGCAGCTTCCCTGCGGGAGATACTCTCTTTGCCAAAATCGCGTTATTAGGCGAAAGTAAGTTACAATTCAGTACCCTATCCTAAAGCTTGCTGAAGGAGGGAATCTGCAGCTTGAAGTGAATGCGCTTCCAGAGTGGAGTCTAATGAGGGCAAACATTTGATGGTAGCAGCTTCCCTGCGGGAGATATCCTCTTTGCCAAAATCGCCTTATTAGCCGCAGTTAAGATACAATTCAGTACCCTATCCTAAAGCTTGCTGTTAGGAGGGAATCTGAAGCTTGCAGTGAAAGCGCTTCCAGAGGGGAGTCTAATGAGGGCAAACATTTGATGGTAGCAGCTTCCCTGCAGGAGATAGTCTCCTTACAATAATAGCATTATTAGGCGAAAGTAAGTTACAATTCAGTACCCTATCCTAAAGCTTGCTGTTAGGAGGGAATCTGCAGCTTGCAGTGAAAGCGCTTCCAGAGGGGAGTCTAATGAGGGCAAACATTTCATGGTAGCAGCTTCCCTGCGGGAGATACTCTCTTTGCCAAAATCGCTTTATTAGCCGCAGTTAAGTTACAATTCAGTACCCTATCCTAAAGCTTGCTGTTAGGAGGGAATCTGCAGCTTGCAGTGAAAGCGCTTCCAGACGGGAGTCTAATGAGGGCAAACATTTGATGGTAGCAGCTTCCCTGAGGGAGATAGTCTCCTTGCCATAATCGCATTATTAGGCGAAAGTAAGTTACAATTCAGTACAGTGTCCTACAGCTTGCTGTTAGGAGGGAATCTGCAGCTTGCAGTGAAAGCGCTTCCAGAGGGGAGTCTAATGTGGGCAAACATTTGATGGTAGCAGCTTCCCTGCGGGAGATACTCTCTTTGCCAAAATCGCATTATTAGGCGAAAGTAAGTTACAATTCAGTACCCTATCCTAAAGCTTGCTGTTAGGAGGGAATCTGCAGCTTGCAGTGAAAGCGCTTCCAGAGGGGAGTCTAATGAGGGCAAACATTTGATGGTAGCAGCTTCCCTGCGGGAGACAGTCTCTTTTCCAAAATCGCATTATTAGGCGAAAGTAAGTTACAATTCAGTACCCTATCCTAAAGCTTGCTGTTAGGAGGGAATCTGCAGCTTGCAGTGAAAGCGCTTCCAGAGGGGAGTCTAATGAGGGCAAACATTTGATGGTAGCAGCTTCCCTGCGGGAGATAGTCTCTTTTCCAAAATCGCATTATTAGGCGAAAGTAAGATACAATTCAGTACCCTATCCTAAAGCTTGCTGTTAGGAGGGAATCTGCAGCTTGCAGTGAAAGCGCTTCCAGAGGGGAGTCTAATGAGGGCAAACATTTGATGGTAGCAGCTTCCCTGCGGGAGATACTCTCTTTGGCAAAATCGCATTATTATTCGAAAGTAAGTTACAATTCAGTACCCTATCCTAAAGCTTGCTGTTAGGAGGGAATCTGCAGCTTGCAGTGAAAGCGCTTCCAGAGGGGAGTCTAATGAGGGCAAATATTTGATGGTAGCATCTTCCCTGCGGGAGATATTCTCTTTGCCAAAATCGCCTTATTAGCCGCAGTTAAGTTACAATTCAGTACCCTATCCTAAAGCTTGCTGTTAGGAGGGAATCTGCAGCTTGCAGTGAAAGTGCTTCCAGAGGGGAGTCTAATGAGGGCAAACATTTGATGGTAGCAGCTTCCCTGCGGGAGATACTCTCTTTGCCAAAATCGCATTATTAGGCGAAAGTAAGTTACGATTCAGTACCCTATCCTAAAGCTTGCTGTTAGGAGGGAATCTGCAGCTTGCAGTGAAAGCGCTTCCAGAGGGGACTCTAATGAGGGCAAACATTTGATGGTAGCAGCTTCCCTGCGGGAGATATTCTCTTTGCAAAATCGCATTATTAGGCGAAAGTAAGTTACAATTCAGTACCCTATCCTAAAGCTTGCTGTTAGGAGGGAATCTGCAGCTTGCAGTGAAAGCGCTTCCAGAGGGGAGTCTAATGAGGGCAAATATTTGATGGTAGCAGCTTCCCTGCGGGAGATAGTCTCTTTTCCAAAATCGCATTATTAGGCGAAAGTAAGTTACAATTCAGTACCCTATCCTAAAGCTTGCTGTTAGGAGGGAATCTGCAGCTTGCAGTGAAAGCGCTTCCAGAGGGGAGTCTAATGAGGGCAAACATTTGATGGTAGCAGCTTCCCTGCGGGAGATACTCTCTTTGCCAAAATCGCATTATTAGGCGAAAGTAAGTTACCATTCTGTACCCTATCCTAAAGCTTGCTGTTAGGAGGGAATCTGCAGCTTGCAGTGAAAGCGCTTCCAGAGGGAAGTGTAATGAGGGCAAATATTTGATGGTAGCAGCTTCCCTGCGGGAGATACTCTCTTTGCCAAAATCGCCTTATTAGCCGCAGTTTAGATACAATTCAGTACCCTATCCTAAAGCTTGCTGTTAGGAGGGAATCTGCAGCTTGCAGTGAAAGCGCTTCCAGAGGGGAGTCTAATGAGGGCAAACATTTGATGGTAGCAGCTTCCCTGCGGGAGATACTCTCTTTGCCAAAATCGCCTTATTAGCCGCAGTTAAGTTACAATTCAGTACCCTATCCTAAAGCTTGCTGTTAGGAGGGAATCTGCAGCTTGCATTCAAAGCGCTTCCAGAGGGGAGTCTAATGAGGGCAAACATTTGATGGTAGAGCCTTCCCTGCGGGAGATACTCTCTTTGCCAAAATCGCAGTATTAGGCGAAAGTAAGTTACAATTCAGTACCCTATCCTAAAGCTTGCTGTTAGGAGGGAATCTGCAGCTTGCAGTGAAAGCGCTTCCAGAGGGGAATCTAATGAGGGCAAATATTTGATGGTAGCATCTTCCCTGCGGGAGATAATCTCTTTGCCATTTCGCCTTATTGGCCGCAGTTAAGTTACAATTCGGTACCTTATCCTAAAGCTTGCTGTTAAGAGGGAATTTGCAGCTTGCAGTGAAAGCGCTTCCAGAGAGGAGTCTAATGAGGGCAAACATTTGATGGTAGCAGCTTCCCTGCGGGAGATACTCTCTTTGCCAAAATCGCGTTATTAGGCGAAAGTAAGTTACAATTCAGTACCCTATCCTAAAGCTTGCTGAAGGAGGGAATCTGCAGCTTGAAGTGAATGCGCTTCCAGAGTGGAGTCTAATGAGGGCAAACATTTGATGGTAGCAGCTTCCCTGCGGGAGATATCCTCTTTGCCAAAATCGCCTTATTAGCCGCAGTTAAGATACAATTCAGTACCCTATCCTAAAGCTTGCTGTTAGGAGGGAATCTGAAGCTTGCAGTGAAAGCGCTTCCAGAGGGGAGTCTAATGAGGGCAAACATTTGATGGTAGCATCTTCCCTGCAGGAGATAGTCTCCTTACAATAATAGCATTATTAGGCGAAAGTAAGTTACAATTCAGTACCCTATCCTAAAGCTTGCTGTTAGGAGGGAATCTGCAGCTTGCAGTGAAAGCGCTTCCAGAGGGGAGTCTAATGAGGGCAAACATTTCATGGTAGCAGCTTCCCTGCGGGAGATACTCTCTTTGCCAAAATCGCTTTATAAGCCGCAGTTAAGTTACAATTCAGTACCCTATCCTAAAGCTTGCTGTTAGGAGGGAATCTGCAGCTTGCAGTGAAAGCGCTTCCAGACGGGAGTCTAATGAGGGCAAACATTTGATGGTAGCAGCTTCCCTGAGGGAGACAGTCTCTTTTCCAAAATCGCATTATTAGGCGAAAGTAAGTTACAATTCAGTACCCTATCCTAAAGCTTGCTGTTAGGAGGGAATCTGCAGCTTGCAGTGAAAGCGCTTCCAGAGGGGATTCTAATGAGGGCAAACATTTGATGGTAGCAGCTTCCCTGCGGGAGATACTCTCTTTGCCAAAATCGCATTATTAGGCGAAAGTAAGATACAATTCAGTACCCTATCGTAAAGCTTGCTGTTAGGAGGGAATCTGCAGCTTGCAGTGAAAGCGCTTCCAGAGGGGAGTCTAATGAGGGCAAACATTTGATGGTAGCAGCTTCCCTGCGGGAGATACTCTCTTTGCCAAAATCGCATTATTAGGCGAAAGTAAGTTACGATTCAGTACCCTATCCTAAAGCTTGCTGTTAGGAGGGAATCTGCAGCTTGCAGTGAAAGCGCTTCCAGAGGGGACTCTAATGAGGGCAAACATTTGATGGTAGCAGCTTCCCTGCGGGAGATATTCTCTTTGCAAAATCGCATTATTAGGCGAAAGTAAGTTACAATTCAGTACCCTATCCTAAAGCTTGCTGTTAGGAGGGAATCTGCAGCTTGCAGTGAAAGCGCTTCCAGAGGGGAGTCTAATGAGGGCAAATATTTGATGGTAGCATCTTCCCTGCGGGAGATATTCTCTTTGCCACAATCGCCTCATTAGCCGCAGTTAAGTTACAATTCAGTACCCTATCCTAAAGCTTGCTGTTAGGAGGGAATCTACAGCTTGCAGTGAAAGCGCTTCCAGAGTGGAGTCTAACGAGGGCAAACATTTGATGGTAGCTGCTTCCCTGCGGGAGATACTCTCTTTGCCAAAATCGCATTATTAGGCGAAAGTAAGTTACAATTCAGTACCCTATCCTAAACTTGCTGTTAGGAGGGAATCTGCAGCTTGCAGTGAAAGCGCTTCCAGAGGGGAGTCTAATGAGGGCAAATATTTGATGGTAGCAGCTTCCCTGCGGGAGATAGTCTCTTTTCCAAAATCGCATTATTAGGCGAAAGTAAGTTACAATTCAGTACCCTATCCTAAAGCTTGCTGTTGGGAGGGAATCTGCAGCTTGCAGTGAAAGCGCTTCCAGAGGGGAGTCTAATGAGGGCAAACATTTGATGGTAGCAGCTTCCCTGCGGGAGACAGTCTCTTTGCCAAAATCGCATTATTAGGCGAAAGTAAGTTACAATTCAGTAATCTAACCTAAAGTTGCTGTTAGGAGGGAATTTGCAGCTTGCAGTGAAAGCGCTTCCAGAGGGGAGTCTAACGAGGGCAAACATTTGATGGTAGCAGCTTCCCTGCGGGAGATACTCTCTTTGCCAAAATCGCATTATTAGGCGAAAGTAAGTTACAATTCAGTACACTATCCTAAAGCTTGCTGTTAGGAGGGAATCTGCAGCTTGCAGTGAAAGCGCTTCCAGAGGGGAGTCTAATGAGGGCAAACATTTGATGGTAGCAGCTTCCCTGCGGGAGATACTCTCTTTGCCAAAATCGCCTTATTAGCCGCAGTTAAGTTACAATTCAGTACACTATCCTAAAGCTTGCTGTTAGGAGGGAATTTGCAGCTTGCAGTGAAAGCGCTTCCAGAGGGGAGTCTAATGAGGGCAAACATTTGATGTTAGCAGCTTCCCTGCGGGTGATACTCTCTTTGCCAAAATCGCATTATTATGCGAAAGTAAGTTACAATTCAGTACCCTATCCTAAAGCTTGCTGTTAGGAGGGAATCTGCAGCTTGCAGTTAAAGCGCTTCCAGAGGGGAGTCTAATGAGGGCAAACATTTGATGGTAGCAGCTTCCCTGCGGGAGATACTCTCTTTGCCAAAATCGCCTTATTAGCCGCAGTTTAGATACAATTCAGTACCCTATCCTAAAGCTTGCTGTTAGGAGGGAATCTGCAGCTTGCAGTGAAAGCGCTTCCAGAGGGGAGTCTAATGAGGGCAAACATTTGATGGTAGCAGCTTCCCTGCGGGAGACAGTCTCTTTGCCAAAATCGCATTATTAGGCGAAAGTAAGTTACAATTCAGTAATCTAACCTAAAGTTGCTGTTAGGAGGGAATTTGCAGCTTGCAGTGAAAGCGCTTCCAGAGGGGAGTCTAACGAGGGCAAACATTTGATGGTAGCAGCTTCCCTGCGGGAGATACTCTCTTTGCCAAAATCGCATTATTAGGCGAAAGTAAGTTACCATTCAGTACACTATCCTAAAGCTTGCTGTTAGGAGGGAATCTGCAGCTTGCAGTGAAAGCGCTTCCAGAGGGGAGTCTAATGAGGGCAAACATTTGATGGTAGCAGCTTCCCTGCGGAGATACTCTCTTTGCCAAAATCGCCTTATTAGCCGCAGTTAAGTTACAATTCAGTACACTATCCTAAAGCTTGCTGTTAGGAGGGAATTTGCAGCTTGCAGTGAAAGCGCTTCCAGAGGGGAGTCTAATGAGGGCAAACATTTGATGTTAGCAGCTTCCCTGCGGGTGATACTCTCTTGCCAAAATCGCATTATTATGCGAAAGTAAGTTACAATTCAGTACCCTATCCTAAAGCTTGCTGTTAGGAGGGAATCTGCAGCTTGCAGTTAAAGCGCTTCAGAGGGTAGTCTAATGAGGGCAAACATTGATGGTAGCAGCTTCCCTGCGGGAGATACTCTCTTGCCAAAATCGCACTATTAGGCGAAAGTAAGTTACAATTCAGGACCCTATCCTAAAGCTTGCTGTTAGGAGGGAATCTGCAGCTTGCAGTGAAAGCACTTCCAGAGGGGAGTCTAATGAGGGCAAGCATTTGATGGTAGCAGCTTCCCTGCAGGGAGATACTCCCTTGCCAAAATCGCATATTAGGCGAAAGTAAGATACAATTCAGTACCCTATCCTAAGCTTGCTGTTAGGAGGGAATCTGCAGCTTGCAGTGAAAGCGCTTCCAGAGGGGAGTCTAATGAGGGCAAGCATTTGATGGTAGCAGCTTCCCTGCGGGAGATACTCTCTTTGCCAAAATCGCCTTATTAGCCGCTGTTAATTTACAATTCAGTACCTATCCTAAAGCTTGCTGTTAGGAGGGAATCTGCAGCTTGCAGTGAAAGCGCTTCCAGAGGGGAGTCTAATGAGGGCAAACATTTGATGGTAGCAGCTTCCTGCGGGAGATAGTCTCTTTGCCAAAATCGCCTTATAAGCGCAGTTAAGTTACAATTCAGTACCTATCCTAAAGCTTGCTGTTAGGAGGGAATCTGCAGCTTGCAGTGAAAGCGCTTCCAGAGGGGAGTCTAATGAGGGCAAACATTTGATGGTAGCAGCTTCCCTGCGGGAGACAGTCTCTTTGCCAAAATCGCATTATTAGGCGAAAGTAAGTTACAATTCAGTAATCTAACCTAAAGTTGCTGTTAGAGGGAATTTGCAGCTTGCAGTGAAAGCGCTTCCAGAGGGGAGTCTAACGAGGGCAAACATTTGATGGTAGCAGCTTCCTGCGGGAGATACTCTCTTTGCAAAATCGCATTATTAGGCGAAAGTAAGTTACCATTCAGTACACTATCCTAAAGCTTGCTGTTAGGAGGGAATCTGCAGCTTGCAGTGAAAGCGCTTCCAGAGGGGAGTCTAATGAGGGCAAACATTTGATGGTAGCAGCTTCCTGCGGAGATACTCTCTTTGCCAAATCGCCTTATTAGCCGCAGTTAAGTTAACAACTAGTGCAGTAACTCGATTCCTAGAGCATCCTAAAGCTTGCTGTTAGGAGGGAATTTGCAGCTTGCAGTGAAAGCGCTTCCAGAGGGGAGTCTAATGAGGGCAAACATTTGATGTTAGCAGCTTCCCTGCGGGTGATACTCTCTTTGCCAAAATCGCATTATTATGCGAAAGTAAGTTACAATTCAGTACCCTATCCTAAAGCTTGCTGTTAGGAGGGAATCTGCAGCTTGCAGTTAAAGCGCTTCCAGAGGGTAGTCTAATGAGGGCAAACATTTGATGGTAGCAGCTTCCCTGCGGGAGATACTCTCTTTGCCAAAATCGCACTATTAGGCGAAAGTAAGTTACAATTCAGGACCCTATCCTAAAGCTTGCTGTTAGGAGGGAATCTGCAGCTTGCAGTGAAAGCACTTCCAGAGGGGAGTCTAATGAGGGCAAGCATTTGATGGTAGCAGCTTCCCTGCAGGAGATACTCCCCTTGCCAAAATCGCATTATTAGGCGAAAGTAAGATACAATTCAGTACCCTATCCTAAAGCTTGCTGTTAGGAGGGAATCTGCAGCTTGCAGTGAAAGCGCTTCCAGAGGGGAGTCTAATGAGGGCAAGCATTTGATGGTAGCAGCTTCCCTGCGGGAGATACTCTCTTTGCCAAAATCGCCTTATTAGCCGCTGTTAATTTACAATTCAGTACCCTATCCTAAAGCTTGCTGTTAGGAGGGAATCTGCAGCTTGCAGTGAAAGCGCTTCCAGAGGGGAGTCTAATGAGGGCAAACATTTGATGGTAGCAGCTTCCCTGCGGGAGATAGTCTCTTTGCCAAAATCGCATTATTAGCCGCAGTTAAGTTACAATTCAGTACACTGCCCTACAGCTTGCTGTTAGGAGGGAATCTGCAGCTTGCAGTGAAAGCGCTTCCAGAGGGGAGTCTAATGAGGGCAAACATTTGATGGTAGCAGCTTCCCTACGGGAGATAGTCTCCTTGCCATAATCGCATTATTAGGCGAAAGTAAGTTACAATTCAGTACCCTATCCTAAAGCTTGCTGTTAGGAGGGAATCTGCAGCTTGCAGTGAAAGCGCTTCCAGAGGGGAGTCTAATGAGGGCAAGCATTTGATGGTAGCAGCTTCCCTGCGGGAGATATTCTCTTTGCCAAAATCGCATTATTAGGCGAAAGTAAGTTTCAATTCAGTACCCTATCCTAAAGCTTGCTGTTAGGAGGGAATCTGCACCTTGCAGTGAAAGCGCTTCCAGAGGGGAGTCTAATGAGGGCAAACATTTGATGGTAGCAGCTTCCCTGCGGGAGATACTCTCTTTGCCAAAATCGCTTTATTAGGCGAAAGTAAGATACAATTCAGTACCCTATCCTAAAGCTTGCTGTTAGGAGGGAATCTGCAGCTTGCAGTGAAAGCGCTTCCAGAGGGGAGTCTAATGAGGGCAAACAATTTATGGTAGCAGCTTCCCTGCGGGAGATACTCTCTTTGCCAAAATCGCATTATTAGGCGAAAGTAAGTTACGATTCAGTACCCTATCCTAAAGCTTGCTGTTAGGAGGGAATCTGCAGCTTGCAGTGAAAGCGCTTCCAGAGGGAAGTCTAATGAGGGCAAACATTTGATGGTAGCAGCTTCCCTGCGGGAGATATTCTCTTTGCCAAAATCGCAGTATTAGGCGAAAGTAAGATACAATTCAGTACCCTATCCTAAAGCTTGCTGTTAGGAGGGAATCTGCAGCTTGCAGTGAAAGCGCTTCCAGAGGGGAGTCTAATGAGGGCAAACATTTGATGGTAGAGCCTTCCCTGCAGGAGATAGTCTCCTTACAATAATCGCATTATTAGGCGAAAGTAAGATACAATTCAGTACCCTATCCTAAAGCTTGCTGTTAGGAGGGAATCTGCAGCTTGCAGTGAAAGCGCTTCCAGAGGGGAGTCTAATGAGGGCAAACATTTGATGGTAGCAGCTTCCCTGCGGGAGATAGTCTCTTTGCCAAAATCGCATTATTAAGCGAAAGTAAGTTACAATTCAGAACCCTTTCCTAAAGCTTGCTGTTAGGAGGGAATCCGCAGCTTGCAGTGAAAGCGCTTCCAGAGGGGAGTGTAATGAGTTCAAAGATTTGATGGTAGCAGCTTCCCTGCGGGAGATACTCTCTTTGCCAAAATCGCATTATTAGGCGAAAGTAAGATACAAATCAGTACCGTGTCCTAAAGATTGCTGTTAGGAGGGAATCTGCAGCTTGCAGTGAAAGCGCTTCCAGACGGGAGTCTAATGAGGGCAAACATTTGATGGTAGCAGCTTCCCTGAGGGAGATAGACTCCTTGCCATAATCGCATTATTAGGCGAAAGTAAGTTACAATTCAGTACTGTGTCCTACAGCTTGCTGTTAGGAGGGAATCTGCAGCTTGCAGTGAAAGCGCTTCCAGAGGGGAGTCTAATGTGGGCAAACATTTGATGGTAGCAGCTTCCCTGCGGGAGATACTCTCTTTGCCAAAATCGCATTATTAGGCGAAAGTAAGTTACAATTCAGTACCCTATCCTAAAGCTTGCTGTTAGGAGGGAATCTGCAGCTTGCAGTGAAAGCGCTTCCAGAGGGGAGTCTAATGAGGGCAAACATTTGATGGTAGCAGCTTCCCTGCGGGAGATACTCTCTTTGCCAAAATCGCATTATTAGGCGAAAGTAAGTTACCATTCTGTACCCTATCCTAAAGCTTGCTGTTAGGAGGGAATCTGCAGCTTGCAGTGAAAGCGCTTCCAGAGGGGAGTCTAATGAGGGCAAACATTTGATGGTAGCAGCTTCCCTGCGGGAGATACTCTCTTTGCCAAAATCGCATTATTAGGCGAAAGTAAGATACAATTCAGTACCCTATCCTAAAGCTTGCTGTTAGGAGGGAATCTGCAGCTTGCAGTGAAAGCGCTTCCAGAGGGGAGTCTAATGAGGGCAAACATTTGATGGTAGCAGCTTCCCTGCGGGAGATACTCTCTTTGCCAAAATCGCATTATTAGGCGAAAGTAAGTTACGATTCAGTACCCTATCCTAAAGCTTGCTGTTAGGAGGGAATCTGCAGCTTGCAGTGAAAGCGCTTCCAGAGGGGACTCTAATGAGGGCAAACATTTGATGGTAGCAGCTTCCCTGCGGGAGATATTCTCTTTGCAAAATCGCATTATTAGGCGAAAGTAAGTTACAATTCAGTACCCTATCCTAAAGCTTGCTGTTAGGAGGGAATCTGCAGCTTGCAGTGAAAGCGCTTCCAGAGGGGAGTCTAATGAGGGCAAATATTTGATGGTAGCATCTTCCCTGCGGGAGATATTCTCTTTGCCACAATCGCCTCATTAGCCGCAGTTAAGTTACAATTCAGTACCCTATCCTAAAGCTTGCTGTTAGGAGGGAATCTACAGCTTGCAGTGAAAGCGCTTCCAGAGTGGAGTCTAACGAGGGCAAACATTTGATGGTAGCAGCTTCCCTGCGGGAGATACTCTCTTTGCCAAAATCGCATTATTAGGCGAAAGTAAGTTACAATTCAGTACCCTATCCTAAACTTGCTGTTAGGAGGGAATCTGCAGCTTGCAGTGAAAGCGCTTCCAGAGGGGAGTCTAATGAGGGCAAATATTTGATGGTAGCAGCTTCCCTGCGGGAGATAGTCTCTTTTCCAAAATCGCATTATTAGGCGAAAGTAAGTTACAATTCAGTACCCTATCCTAAAGCTTGCTGTTAGGAGGGAATCTGCAGCTTGCAGTGAAAGCGCTTCCAGAGGGGAGTCTAATGAGGGCAAACATTTGATGGTAGCAGCTTCCCTGCGGGAGATACTCTCTTTGCCAAAATCGCATTATTAGGCGAAAGTAAGTTACCATTCTGTACCCTATCCTAAAGCTTGCTGTTAGGAGGGAATCTGCAGCTTGCAGTGAAAGCGCTTCCAGAGGGGAGTGTAATGAGGGCAAATATTTGATGGTAGCAGCTTCCCTGCGGGAGATACTCTCTTTGCCAAAATCGCCTTATTAGCCGCAGTTTAGATACAATTCAGTACCCTATCCTAAAGCTTGCTGTTAGGAGGGAATCTGCAGCTTGCAGTGAAAGCGCTTCCAGAGGGGAGTCTAATGAGGGCAAACATTTGATGGTAGCAGCTTCCCTGCGGGAGACAGTCTCTTTGCCAAAATCGCATTATTAGGAGAAAGTAAGTTACAATTCAGTAATCTAACCTAAAGTTGCTGTTAGGAGGGAATTTGCAGCTTGCAGTGAAAGCGCTTCCAGAGGGGAGTCTAACGAGGGCAAACATTTGATGGTAGCAGCTTCCCTGCGGGAGATACTCTCTTTGCCAAAATCGCATTATTAGGCGAAAGTAAGTTACCATTCAGTACACTATCCTAAAGCTTGCTGTTAGGAGGGAATCTGCAGCTTGCAGTGAAAGCGCTTCCAGAGGGGAGTCTAATGAGGGCAAACATTTGATGGTAGCAGCTTCCCTGCGGGAGATACTCTCTTTGCCAAAATCGCCTTATTAGCCGCAGTTAAGTTACAATTCGGTACACTATCCTAAAGCTTGCTGTTAGGAGGGAATTTGCAGCTTGCAGTGAAAGCGCTTCCAGAGGGGAGTCTAATGAGGGCAAACATTTGATGTTAGCAGCTTCCCTGCGGGTGATACTCTCTTTGCCAAAATCGCATTATTATGCGAAAGTAAGTTACAATTCAGTACCCTATCCTAAAGCTTGCTGTTAGGAGGGAATCTGCAGCTTGCAGTTAAAGCGCTTCCAGAGGGGAGTCTAATGAGGGCAAACATTTGATGGTAGCAGCTTCCCTGCGGGAGATACTCTCTTTGCCAAAATCGCACTATTAGGCGAAAGTAAGTTACAATTCAGTACCCTATCCTAAAGCTTGCTGTTAGGAGGGAATCTGCAGCTTGCAGTGAAAGCACTTCCAGAGGGGAGTCTAATGAGGGCAAATATTTGGTGGCAGCAGCTTCCCTGCAGGAGATACTCCCCTTGCCAAAATCGCATTATTAGGCGAAAGTAAGATACAATTCAGTACCCTATCCTAAAGCTTGCTGTTA
This sequence comes from Phaenicophaeus curvirostris, assembly GCF_032191515.1. NCBI lineage: Eukaryota > Metazoa > Chordata > Aves > Cuculiformes > Cuculidae > Phaenicophaeus > Phaenicophaeus curvirostris. The sequence continues at coordinate 786,205 of NW_027206702.1, forward strand.
GGAGGGAATCTGCAGCTTGCAGTGAAAGCGCTTCCAGACGGGAGTCTAATGAGGGCAAGCATTTGATGGTAGCAGCTTCCCTGCGGGAGATATTCTCTTTGCCAAAATCGCCTTATTAGCCGCTGTTAATTTACAATTCAGTACCCTATCCTAAAGCTTGCTGTTAGGAGGGAATCTGCAGCTTGCAGTGAAAGCGCTTCCAGAGGGGAGTCTAATGAGGGCAAACATTTGATGGTAGCAGCTTCCCTGCGGGAGATAGTCTCTTTGCCAAAATCGCATTATTAGCCGCAGTTAAGTTACAATTCAGTACAGTGTCCTACAGCTTGCTGTTAGGAGGGAATCTGCAGCTTGCAGTGAAAGCGCTTCCAGAGGAGAGTCTAATGAGGGCAAATATTTGATGGTAGCAGCTTCCCTGCGGGAGGTAGTCTCTTTTCCAAAATCGCATTATTAGGCGAAAGTAAGTTACAATTCAGTACACTATCCTAAAGCTTGCTGTTAGGAGGGAATCTGCACCTTGCAGTGAAAGCGCTTCCAGAGGGGAGTCTAATGAGGGCAAACATTTGATGGTAGCAGCTTCCCTGCGGGAGATACTCTCTTTGCCAAAATCGCTTTATTAGGCGAAAGTAAGATACAATTCAGTACCCTATCCTAAAGCTTGCTGTTAGGAGGGAATCTGCAGCTTGCAGTGAAAGCGCTTCCAGAGGGGAGTCTAATGAGGGCAAACATTTTATGGTAGCAGCTTCCCTGCGGGAGATACTCTCTTTGCCAAAATCGCATTATTAGGCGAAAGTAAGTTACGATTCAGTACCCTATCCTAAATCTTGCTGTTAGGAGGGAATCTGCAGCTTGCAGTGAAAGCGCTTCCAGAGGGAAGTCTAATGAGGGCAAACATTTGATGGTAGCAGCTTCCCTGCGGGAGATATTCTCTTTGCCAAAATCGCAGTATTAGGCGAAAGTAAGATACAATTCAGTACCCTATCCTAAAGCTTATTGTTAGGAGGGAATCTGCAGCTTGCAGTGAAAGCGCTTCCAGAGGGGAGTCTAATGAGGGCAAACATTTGATGGTAGAGCCTTCCCTGCGGGAGATAGTCTCCTTACAATAATCGCATTATTAGGCGAAAGTAAGATACAATTCAGTACCCTATCCTAAAGCTTGCTGTTAGGAGGGAATCTGCAGCTTGCAGTGAAAGCGCTTCCAGAGGGGAGTCTAATGAGGGCAAACATTTGATGGTAGCAGCTTCCCTGCGGGAGATAGTCTCTTTGCCAAAATCGCATTATTAGGCGAAAGTAAGTTACAATTCAGAACCCTTTCCTAAAGCTTGCTGTTAGGAGGGAATCCGCAGCTTGCAGTGAAAGCGCTTCCAGAGGGGAGTGTAATGAGTTCAAACATTTGATGGTAGCAGCTTCCCTGCGGGAGATACTCTCTTTGCCAAAATCGCATTATTAGGCGAAAGTAAGATACAAATCAGTACCGTGTCCTAAAGATTGCTGTTAGGAGGGAATCTGCAGCTTGCAGTGAAAGCACTTCCAGAGGGGAGTCTAATGAGGGCAAACATTTGATGGTAGCAGCTTCCCTGCGGGAGATATTCTCTTTGCCAAAATCGCCTTATTAGACGCAGTTAAGTTACAATTCAGTACAGTGTAATACAGCTTGCTGTTAGGAGGGAATCTGCAGCTTGCAGTGAAAGCGCTTCCAGAGGGGAGTCTAATGAGGGCAAACATTTGATGGTAGCAGCTTCCCTGCGGGAGATATTCTCTTTGCCAAAATCGCCTTATTAGCCGCAGTTAAGTTACAATTCAGTACCCTATCCTAAAGCTTGCTGTTAGGAGGGAATCTGCAGCTTGCAGTGAAAGCGCTTCCAGAGGGGAGTCTAATGAGGGCAAACATTTGATGGTAGCAGCTTCCCTGCGGGAGATATTCTCTTTCCCAAAAGCGCCTTATAAGCCGCAGTTAAGTTACAATTCAGTACCCTATCCTAAAGCTTGCTGTTAGGAGGGAATCTGCAGCTTGCAGTGAAAGCGCTTCCAGAGGGGAGTCTAATGAGGGCAAACATTTAATGGTAGCAGCTTCCCTGCGGGAGGTAGTCTCTTTTCCAAAATCGCATTATTAGGCGAAAGTAAGTTACAATTCAGTACCCTATCCTAAAGCTTGCTGTTAGGAGGGAATCTGCAGCTTGCAGTGAAAGCGCTTCCAGAGGGGAGTCTAATGAGGGCAAACATTTGATGGTAGCAGCTTCCCTGCGGGAGATACTCTCTTTGCCAAAATCGCCTTATTAGCCGCAGTTAAGTTACAATTCAGTACCCTATCCTAAAGCTTGCTGTTAGGAGGGAATCTGCATCTTGCAGTCAAAGCGCTTCCAGAGGGGAGTCTAATGAGGGCAAACATTTGATGGTAGAGCCTTCCCTGCGGGAGATACTCTCTTTGCCAAAATCGCAGTATTAGGCGAAAGTAAGATACAATTCAGTACCCTATCCTAAAGCTTGCTGTTAGGAGGGAATCTGCAGCTTGCAGTGAAAGCGCTTCCAGAGGGGAGTCTAATGAGGGCAAACATTTGATGGTAGCAGCTTCCCTGTGCGAGATAGTCTCCTTGCCAAAATCGCATTATTAGGCGAAAGTAAGTTACAATTCAGTACCCTATCCTAAAGCTTGCTGTTAGGAGGGAATCTGAAGCTTGCAGTGAAAGCGCTTCCAGAGGGGAGTATAATGAGGGCAAACATTTGATGGTAGCAGCTTCCCTGCGGGAGATAGTATCTTTGCCAAAATCGCCTTATTAGCCGCAGTTAAGATACAGTTCAGTACACTATCCTAAAGCTTGCTGTTAGGAGGGAATCTGCAGCTTGCAGTGAAAGCGCTTCCAGAGGGGAGTCTAATGAGGGCAAACATTTGATGGTAGCAGCTTCCCTGCGGGAGATACTCTCTTTGCCAAAATCGCATTATTAGGCGAAAGTAAGTTACAATTCAGTACCCTATCCTAAAGCTTGCTGTTAGGAGGGAATCTGCAGCTTGCAGTGAAAGCGCTTCCAGAGGGGAATCTAATGAGGGCAAATATTTGATGGTAGCATCTTCCCTGCGGGAGATAATCTCTTTTCCATATCGCCTTATTGGCCGCAGTTAAGTTACAATTCGGTACCTTATCCTAAAGCTTGCTGTTAGGAGGGAATTTGCAGCTTGCAGTGAAAGCGCTTCCAGAGGGGAGTCTAATGAGGGCAAACATTTGATGGTAGAGCCTTCCCTGCGGGAGATAGTCTCCTTACAATAATCGCATTATTAGGCGAAAGTAAGATACAATTCAGTACCCTATCCTAAAGCTTGCTGTTAGGAGGGAATCTGCAGCTTGCAGTGAAAGCGCTTCCAGAGGGGAGTCTAATGAGGGCAAACATTTGATGGTAGCAGCTTCCCTGCGGGAGATATTCTCTTTGCCAAAATCGCATTATTAAGCGAAAGTAAGTTACAATTCAGAACCCTTTCCTAAAGCTTGCTGTTAGGAGGGAATCCGCAGCTTGCAGTGAAAGCGCTTCCAGAGGGGAGTCTAATGAGTTCAAAGATTTGATGGTAGCAGCTTCCCTGCGGGAGATACTCTCTTTGCCAAAATCGCATTATTAGGCGAAAGTAAGATACAAATCAGTACCGTGTCCTAAAGATTGCTGTTAGGAGGGAATCTGCAGCTTGCAGTGAAAGCACTTCCAGAGGGGAGTCTAATGAGGGCAAACATTTGATGGTAGCACCTTCCCTGCGGGAGATATTCTCTTTGCCAAAATCGCCTTATTAGACGCAGTTAAGTTACAATTCAGTACAGTGTCCTACAGCTTGCTGTTAGGAGTTAATCTGCAGCTTGCAGTGAAAGCGCTTCCAGAGGAGAGTCTAATGAGGGCAAATATTTGATGGTAGCAGCTTCCCTGCGGGAGGTAGTCTCTTTTCCAAAATCGCATTATTAGGCGAAAGTAAGTTACAATTCAGTACACTATCCTAAAGCTTGCTGTTAGGAGGGAATCTGCACCTTGCAGTGAAAGCGCTTCCAGAGGGGAGTCTAATGAGGGCAAACATTTGATGGTAGCAGCTTCCCTGCGGGAGATACTCTCTTTGCCAAAATCGCTTTATTAGGCGAAAGTAAGATACAATTCAGTACCCTATCCTAAAGCTTGCTGTTAGGAGGGAATCTGCAGCTTGCAGTGAAAGCGCTTCCAGAGGGGAGTCTAATGAGGGCAAACATTTTATGGTAGCAGCTTCCCTGCGGGAGATACTCTCTTTGCCAAAATCGCATTATTAGGCGAAAGTAAGTTACGATTCAGTACCCTATCCTAAATCTTGCTGTTAGGAGGGAATCTGCAGCTTGCAGTGAAAGCGCTTCCAGAGGGAAGTCTAATGAGGGCAAACATTTGATGGTAGCAGCTTCCCTGCGGGAGATATTCTCTTTGCCAAAATCGCAGTATTAGGCGAAAGTAAGATACAATTCAGTACCCTATCCTAAAGCTTGCTGTTAGGAGGGAATCTGCAGCTTGCAGTGAAAGCGCTTCCAGAGGGGAGTCTAATGAGGGCAAACATTTGATGGTAGAGCCTTCCCTGCGGGAGATAGTCTCCTTACAATAATCGCATTATTAGGCGAAAGTAAGATACAATTCAGTACCCTATCCTAAAGCTTGCTGTTAGGAGGGAATCTGCAGCTTGCAGTGAAAGCGCTTCCAGAGGGGAGTCTAATGAGGGCAAACATTTGATGGTAGCAGCTTCCCTGCGGGAGATAGTCTCTTTGCCAAAATCGCATTATTAGGCGAAAGTAAGTTACAATTCAGAACCCTTTCCTAAAGCTTGCTGTTAGGAGGGAATCCGCAGCTTGCAGTGAAAGCGCTTCCAGAGGGGAGTGTAATGAGTTCAAACATTTGATGGTAGCAGCTTCCCTGCGGGAGATACTCTCTTTGCCAAAATCGCATTATTAGGCGAAAGTAAGATACAAATCAGTACCGTGTCCTAAAGATTGCTGTTAGGAGGGAATCTGCAGCTTGCAGTGAAAGCACTTCCAGAGGGGAGTCTAATGAGGGCAAACATTTGATGGTAGCAGCTTCCCTGCGGGAGATATTCTCTTTGCCAAAATCGCCTTATTAGCCGCAGTTAAGTTACAATTCAGTACCCTATCCTAAAGCTTGCTGTTAGGAGGGAATCTGCAGCTTGCAGTGAAAGCGCTTTCAGAGGGGAGTCTAATGAGGGCAAACATTTGATGGTAGCAGCTTCCCTGCGGGAGATATTCTCTTTCCCAAAATCGCCTTATAAGCCGCAGTTAAGTTACAATTCAGTACCCTATCCTAAAGCTTGCTGTTAGGAGGGAATCTGCAGCTTGCAGTGAAAGCGCTTCCAGAGGGGAGTCTAATGAGGGCAAACATTTAATGGTAGCAGCTTCCCTGCGGGAGGTAGTCTCTTTTCCAAAATCGCATTATTAGGCGAAAGTAAGTTACAATTCAGTACCCTATCCTAAAGCTTGCTGTTAGGAGGGAATCTGCAGCTTGCAGTGAAAGCGCTTCCAGAGGGGAGTCTAATGAGGGCAAACATTTGATGGTAGCAGCTTCCCTGCGGGAGATACTCTCTTTGCCAAAATCGCCTTATTAGCCGCAGTTAAGTTACAATTCAGTACCCTATCCTAAAGCTTGCTGTTAGGAGGGAATCTGCATCTTGCAGTCAAAGCGCTTCCAGAGGGGAGTCTAATGAGGGCAAACATTTGATGGTAGAGCCTTCCCTGCGGGAGATACTCTCTTTGCCAAAATCGCAGTATTAGGCGAAAGTAAGATACAATTCAGTACCCTATCCTAAAGCTTGCTGTTAGGAGGGAATCTGCAGCTTGCAGTGAAAGCGCTTCCAGAGGGGAGTCTAATGAGGGCAAACATTTGATGGTAGCAGCTTCCCTGTGCGAGATAGTCTCCTTGCCAAAATCGCATTATTAGGCGAAAGTAAGTTACAATTCAGTACCCTATCCTAAAGCTTGCTGTTAGGAGGGAATCTGAAGCTTGCAGTGAAAGCGCTTCCAGAGGGGAGTGTAATGAGGGCAAACATTTGATGGTAGCAGCTTCCCTGCGGGAGATAGTATCTTTGCCAAAATCGCCTTATTAGCCGCAGTTAAGATACAGTTCAGTACACTATCCTAAAGCTTGCTGTTAGGAGGGAATCTGCAGCTTGCAGTGAAAGCGCTTCCAGAGGGGAGTCTAATGAGGGCAAAGATTTGATGGTAGCAGCTTCCCTGCGGGAGATACTCTCTTTGCCAAAATCGCATTATTAGGCGAAAGTAAGTTACAATTCAGTACCCTATCCTAAAGCTTGCTGTTAGGAGGGAATCTGCAGCTTGCAGTGAAAGCGCTTCCAGAGGGGAATCTAATGAGGGCAAATATTTGATGGTAGCATCTTCCCTGCGGGAGATAATCTCTTTTCCATATCGCCTTATTGGCCGCAGTTAAGTTACAATTCGGTACCTTATCCTAAAGCTTGCTGTTAGGAGGGAATTTGCAGCTTGCAGTGAAAGCGCTTCCAGAGAGGAGTCTAATGAGGGCAAACATTTGATGGTAGCAGCTTCCCTGCGGGAGATACTCTCTTTGCCAAAATCGCGTTATTAGGCGAAAGTAAGTTACAATTCAGTACCCTATCCTAAAGCTTGCTGAAGGAGGGAATCTGCAGCTTGAAGTGAATGCGCTTCCAGAGTGGAGTCTAATGAGGGCAAACATTTGATGGTAGCAGCTTCCCTGCGGGAGATATCCTCTTTGCCAAAATCGCCTTATTAGCCGCAGTTAAGATACAATTCAGTACCCTATCCTAAAGCTTGCTGTTAGGAGGGAATCTGAAGCTTGCAGTGAAAGCGCTTCCAGAGGGGAGTCTAATGAGGGCAAACATTTGATGGTAGCAGCTTCCCTGCAGGAGATAGTCTCCTTACAATAATAGCATTATTAGGCGAAAGTAAGTTACAATTCAGTACCCTATCCTAAAGCTTGCTGTTAGGAGGGAATCTGCAGCTTGCAGTGAAAGCGCTTCCAGAGGGGAGTCTAATGAGGGCAAACATTTCATGGTAGCAGCTTCCCTGCGGGAGATACTCTCTTTGCCAAAATCGCTTTATTAGCCGCAGTTAAGTTACAATTCAGTACCCTATCCTAAAGCTTGCTGTTAGGAGGGAATCTGCAGCTTGCAGTGAAAGCGCTTCCAGACGGGAGTCTAATGAGGGCAAACATTTGATGGTAGCATCTTCCCTGAGGGAGATAGTCTCCTTGCCATAATCGCATTATTAGGCGAAAGTAAGTTACAATTCAGTACAGTGTCCTACAGCTTGCTGTTAGGAGGGAATCTGCAGCTTGCAGTGAAAGCGCTTCCAGAGGGGAGTCTAATGTGGGCAAACATTTGATGGTAGCAGCTTCCCTGCGGGAGATACTCTCTTTGCCAAAATCGCATTATTAGGCGAAAGTAAGTTACAATTCAGTACCCTATCCTAAAGCTTGCTGTTAGGAGGGAATCTGCAGCTTGCAGTGAAAGCGCTTCCAGAGGGGAGTCTAATGAGGGCAAACATTTGATGGTAGCAGCTTCCCTGCGGGAGACAGTCTCTTTTCCAAAATCGCATTATTAGGCGAAAGTAAGTTACAATTCAGTACCCTATCCTAAAGCTTGCTGTTAGGAGGGAATCTGCAGCTTGCAGTGAAAGCGCTTCCAGAGGGGAGTCTAATGAGGGCAAACATTTGATGGTAGCAGCTTCCCTGCGGGAGATAGTCTCTTTGCCAAAATCGCATTATTAGGCGAAAGTAAGATACAATTCAGTACCCTATCCTAAAGCTTGCTGTTAGGAGGGAATCTGCAGCTTGCAGTGAAAGCGCTTCCAGAGGGGAGTCTAACGAGGGCAAACATTTGATGGTAGCAGCTTCCCTGCGGGAGATACTCTCTTTGGCAAAATCGCATTATTATTCGAAAGTAAGTTACAATTCAGTACCCTATCCTAAAGCTTGCTGTTAGGAGGGAATCTGCAGCTTGCAGTGAAAGCGCTTCCAGAGGGGAGTCTAATGAGGGCAAATATTTGATGGTAGCATCTTCCCTGCGGGAGATATTCTCTTTGCCAAAATCGCCTTATTAGCCGCAGTTAAGTTACAATTCAGTACCCTATCCTAAAGCTTGCTGTTAGGAGGGAATCTGCAGCTTGCAGTGAAAGTGCTTCCAGAGGGGAGTCTAATGAGGGCAAACATTTGATGGTAGCAGCTTCCCTGCGGGAGATACTCTCTTTGCCAAAATCGCATTATTAGGCGAAAGTAAGTTACGATTCAGTACCCTATCCTAAAGCTTGCTGTTAGGAGGGAATCTGCAGCTTGCAGTGAAAGCGCTTCCAGAGGGGACTCTAATGAGGGCAAACATTTGATGGTAGCAGCTTCCCTGCGGGAGATATTCTCTTTGCAAAATCGCATTATTAGGCGAAAGTAAGTTACAATTCAGTACCCTATCCTAAAGCTTGCTGTTAGGAGGGAATCTGCAGCTTGCAGTGAAAGCGCTTCCAGAGGGGAGTCTAATGAGGGCAAATATTTGATGGTAGCATCTTCCCTGCGGGAGATATTCTCTTTGCCAAAATCGCCTCATTAGCCGCAGTTAAGTTACAATTCAGTACCCTATCCTAAAGCTTGCTGTTAGGAGGGAATCTGCAGCTTGCAGTGAAAGCGCTTCCAGAGGGGAGTCTAATGAGGGCAAACATTTGATGGTAGCAGCTTCCCTGCGGGATATATTCTCTTTGCCAAAATCGCCTTATTAGCCCCAGATAAGTTACAATTCAGTACCCTATCCTAAAGCTTGCTGTTAGGAGGGAATCTGCAGCTTGCAGTAAAGTGCTTCAAGAGAGGAATCTAACGAGAGCCATCATTTGATGGTAGCAGCTTCCCTGTGGGAGATACTCTCCTTGATAAAAACGCCTTATTAGGCGAAAGTAAGTTACAATTCAGTACACTATCGTAAAGCTTGCTGTTAGGAGGGAATCTGCAGCTTGCAGTAAAGTGCTTCAAGAGAGGAATCTAACGAGAGCCATCATTTGATGGTAGCAGCTTCCCTGTGGGAGATACTCTCCTTGATAAAAACGCCTTATTAGGCGAAAGTAAGTTACAATTCAGTACCCTATCCTAAAGCTTGCTGTTAGGAGGGAATCTGCAGCTTGCAGTGAAAGCGCTTCCAGAGGGGAGTCTAACGAGGGCAAACATTTGATGGTAGCAGCTTCCCTGTGGGAGATACTCTCTTTGATAAAAACGACTTATTAGGCGAAAGTAAGTTACAATTCAGTACCCTATCCTAAAGCTTGCTGTTAGGAGGGAATCTGCAGCTTGCAGTGAAAGCGCTTCCAGAGGGGAGTCTAACGAGGGCAAACATTTGATGGTAGCAGCTTCCCTGTGGAGATACTCTCTTTGATAAAAACGACTTTTTAGGCAAAATTAAGTTACAATTCAGTACACTATCCTAAAGCTTGCTGTTAGGAGGGAATCTGCAGCTTGCAGTGAAAGCGCTTCCAGAGGGGAGTCTAATGAGGGCAAACATTTGATGGTAGCAGCTTCCCTGCGGGAGATACTCTCTTTGCCAAAATCGCATTATTAGGCATAAGTAAGATACAATTCAGTACACTATCCTAAAGCTTGCTGTTAGGAGGGAATCTGCAGATTGCAGTGAAAGCGCTTCCAGAGGGGAGTCTAATGAGGGTAAACACTTGATGGTAGCAGCTTCCTTGCGGGAGATACTCTCTTTGCCAAAATCGCCTTATTAGGCGAAAGTAAGTTACAATTCAGTACCCTATCCTAAAGCTTGCTGTTAGGAGGGAATCTGCAGCTTGCAGTGAAAGTGCTTCAAGAGAGGAATATAACGAGAGCCAGCATTTGATGGTAGCAGCTTCCCTGCGGGAGATAATCTCTTTTCCAATTTGGCATTATTAGCCGCAGTTAAGATACAATTCAGTACCCTATCCTAAAGCTTGCTGTTAGGAGGGAATCTGCAGCTTGCAGGGAAGGCACTTCCAGAGGGGAGTCTAACGAGGGCAAACATTTGATGGTAGCAGCTTCCCTGCGGGACATACTCTCTTTGCCAAAATCGCATTATTAGGCGAAAGTAAGATACAATTCAGGACCCTATCGTAAAGCTTGCTGTTAGGAGGGAATCTGCAGCTTGCAGTGAAAGCGCTTCCAGAGGGGAGTCTAATGAGGGCAAACATTTGATGGTAGCAGCTTCCCTGCGGGAGAAAGTCTCTTTGCTAAAATCGCATTATTAGGCGAAAGTACGTTACAATTCAGTACCTTTTCCTAAAGATTGCTGTTAGGAGGGAATCTGCAGCTTGCAGTGAAAGCGCTTCCAGAGGGGAGTCTAATGAGGGCAAACATTTGATGGTAGCAGCTTCCCTGCGGGAGATATTCTCTTTCCCAAAATCGACTTATTAGCCGCAGATAAGATACAATTCAGTACCCTATCCTAAAGCTTGCTGTTAGGAGGGAATCTGCAGCTTGCAGTGAAAGCGCTTCCAGAGGGGAGTCTAATGAGGGCAAACATTTGATGGTAGCAGCTTCCCTGCGGGAGATACTCTCTTTGCCAAAATCGCATTATTAGGCGAAAGTAAGTTACAATTCAGTACCCTATCCTAAAGCTTGCTGTTAGGAGGGAATCTGCAGCTTGCAGTGAAAGCGCTTCCAGAGGGGAGTCTAATGAGGGCAAACATTTGATGGTAGCAGCTTCCCTGCGGGAGATACTCTCTTTTACCAAATCGCATTATTAGGCGAAAGTAAGTTACAATTCAGGACCCTATCCTAAAGCTTGCTGTTAGGAGGGAATCTGCAGCTTGCAGTGAAAGCGCTTCCAGAGGGGAGTCTAACGAGGGCAAACATTTGATGGTAGCAGCTTCCCTGCGGGAGATACTCTCTTTGCTAAAATCGCATTATTAGGCGAAAGTAAGTTACAATTCAGGACCCTATCCTAAAGCTTGCTGTTAGGAGGGAATCTGCAGCTTGCAGTGAAAGCGCTTCCAGAGGGGAGTCTAATGAGGGCAAACATTTGATGGTAGCAGCTTCCCTGCGGTAGATATTCTCTTTCCCAAAATCGCCTTATTAGCCGTAGATAAGTTACAATTCAGTACCCTATCCTAAAGCTTGCTGTTAGGAGGGAATCTGCAGCTTGCAGTGAAAGCGCTTCCAGAGGGGAGTCTAATGAGGGCAAACATTTGATGGTAGCAGCTTCCCTGCGGGAGATACTCTCTTTGCCAAAATCGCATTATTAGGCGAAAGTAAGTTACAATTCAGTACCCTATCCTAAAGCTTGCTGTTGGGAGGGAATCTGCAGCTTGCAGTGAAAGCGCTTCCAGAGGGGAGTCTAATGAGGGGAAGCATTTGATGGTAGCAGCATTCCTGCGGGAGACAGTCTCTTTGCCAAAATCGCATTATTAGGCGAAAGTAAGTTACAATTCAGCACACTATCCTAAAGCTTGCTGTTAGGAGGGAATCTGCAGCTTGCAGTGAAAGCGCTTCCAGAGGGGAGTCTAATGAGGGCAAACATTTGATGGTAGCAGCTTCCCTGCGGGAGATACTCTCTTTGCCAAAATCGCCTTTTTAGCCGCAGTTACGTTACAATTCAGTACCCTATCCTAAAGCTTGCTGTTAGGAGGGAATCTGCAGCTTGCAGTGAAAGCGCTTCCAGAGGGGAGTCTAATGAGGGGAAGCATTTGATGGTAGCAGCATTCCTGCGGGAGATACTCTCTTTGCCAAAATCGCATTATTAGGCGAAAGTAAGTTACAATTCAGCACCCTATCCTAAAGCTAGCAGTTATGAGGGAATCTGCAGCTTGCAGTGAAAGCGCTTCCAGAGGGAAGTCTAATGAGGGCAAACATTTGATGGTAGCAGCTTCCCTGCGGGAGATACTCTCTTTTCCAAAATCGCATTATTAGCCGCAGTTAAGTTACAATTCAGTACCCTATCATAAACTTGCTGTTAGGAGGGAATCTGCAGCTTGCAGTGAAAGCGCTTCCAGAGGGGAGTCTAATGAGGGCAAACATTTGATGGTAGCAGCTTCCCTGCGGGAGATACTCTCTTTGCCATAATCGCATTATTAGGCGAAAGTAAGTTACAATTCAGTACCCTATCCTAAAGCTTGCTGTTAGGAGGGAATCTGCAGCTTGCAGTCAAAGCGCTTCCAGAGGGGAGTCTAATGAGGGCAAACATTTGATGGTAGCAGCTTCCCTGCGGGAGATACTCTCTTTGCCAAAATCGCTTTATTATGCGAAAGTAAGTTTCAGTTCAGTACCCTATCCTAAAGCTTGCTGTTAGGAGGGAATCTGCAGCTTGCAGTGAAAGCGCTTCCAGAGGGGAGTCTAACGAGGGCAAACATTTGATGGTAGCAGCTTCCCTGCGGGAGATACTCTCTTTGCAAAAAATCGCATTATTAGGCGAAAGTAAGTTACAATTCAGTACCCTATCCTAAAGCTTGCTGTTAGGAGGGAATCTGCAGCTTGCAGTGAAAGCGCTTCCGGAGGGGAGTCTAACGAGGGTAAACGTTTGATGGTAGCAGCTTCCCTGCGGGAGATACTCTCTTTGCCAAAATCGCATTATTAGGCGAAATTAAGTTACAATTCAGTACCCTATCCTAAAGCTTGCTGTTAGGAGGGAATCTGCAGCTTGCAGTGAAAGCGCTTCCAGAGGGGAGTCTAACGAGGGCAAACATTTGATGGTAGCAGCTTCCCTGCGGGAGATAATCTCTTTTCCAATTTTGCCTTATTATCCGCAGTTAATTTACAATTCAGTACCCTATCCTAAAGCTTGCTGTTAGGAGGGAATCTGCAGCTTGCAGTGAAAGCACTTCCAGAGGGGAGTCTAATGAGGGCAAACATTTGATGGTAGCAGCTGCCCTGCGGGAGATACTCTCTTTGCCAAAATTGCATTATTAGGCGAAAGTAAGTTACAATTCAGTACCCCATCCTAAAGCTTGCTGTTAGGAGGGAATCTGCAGCTTGCAGTGAAAGCCCTTCCGGAGGGGAGTCTAATGAGGGCAAACGTTTGATGGTAGCAGCTTCCCTGCGGGAGATACTCTCTTTGCCAAAATCGCATTATTAGGCGCAAGTAAGTTACAATTCAGGACCCTATCCTAAAGCTTGCTGTTAGGAGGGAATCTGCAGCTTGCAGTGAAAGCGCTTCCAGAGGGGAGTCTAATGAGGGCAAACATTTGATGGTAGCAGCTTCCCTGCGGGAGATATTCTCTTTGCCAAAATCGCCTTATTAGCCGCAGTTAAGTTACAATTCAGTACACTGTCCTACAGCTTGCTGTTAGGAGGGAATCTGCAGCTTGCAGTGAAAGTGCTTCCAGAGGGGAGTCTAATGAGGGCAAACATTTGATGGTAGCAGCTTCCCTGCGGGAGATACTCTCTTTGCCAAAATCGCATTATTATGCGAAAGTAAGATTCAATTCAGTACCCTATCCTAAAGCTTGCTGTTAGGAGGGAATCTGCAGCTTGCAGTGAAAGCGCTTCCAGAGGGGAGTCTAACGAGGGCAAACATTTGATGGTAGCAGCTTCCCTGCGGGAGATACTCTCTTTGCCAAAATTGCATTATTAGGCGAAAGTAAGTTACAATTCAGTACCCTATCCTAAAGTTGCTGTTAGGAGGGAATCTGCAGCTTGCAGTGAAAGCGCTTCCAGAGGGGAGTCTAATGAGGGCAAACATTTGATGGTAGCAGCTTCCCTGCGGGAGAAAGTCTCTTTGCTAAAATCGCATTATTAGGCGAAAGTACGTTACAATTCAGTACACTTTCCTAAAGATTGCTGCTAGGAGGGAATCTGCAGATTGCAGTGAAAGCGCTTCCAGAGGGGAGTCTAATGAGGGCAATCATTTGATGGTAGCAGCTTCCCTGCTGGAGATATTCTCTTTCCCAAAATCGCCTTATTAGCCGCAGATAAGATATAATTCAGTACCCTATCCTAAAGCTTGCTGTTAGGAGGGAATCTGCAGCTTGCAGTGAAAGCGCTTCCAGAGGGGAGTCTAACGAGGGCAAACATTTGATGGTAGCAGCTTCCCTGCGGGAGATACTCTCTTTGCCAAAATCGCATTATTAGGCGAAAGTAAGTTACAATTCAGTACCCTATCCTAAAGCTTGCTGTTAGGAGGGAATCTGCAGCTTGCAGTGAAAGCGCTTCCAGAGGGGAGTCTAACGAGGGCAAACATTTGATGGTAGCAGCTTCCCTGCGGGAGATAATCTCTTTTCCAATTTTGCCTTATTATCCGCAGTTAAGATACAATTCAGTACCCTATCCTAAAGCTTGCTGTTAGGAGGGAATCTGCAGCTTGCAGTGAAAGCGCTTCCAGAGGGGAGTCTAACGAGGGCAAACATTTGATGGTAGCAGCTTCCCTGCGGGAGATACTCTCTTTGCTAAAATCGCATTATTAGGCGAAAGTAAGATACAATTCAGGACCCTATCCTAACGCTTGCTGTTAGGAGGGAATCTGCAGCTTGCAGTGAAAGCGCTTCCAGAGGGGAGTCTAATGAGGGCAAATATTTGATGGTAGCGGCTTCCCTGCGGGAGATATTCTCTTTGCCAAAATCGCCTTATTAGCCGCAGTTAAGATACAATTCAGTACCCTATGCTAAAGCCTGCTGTTAGGAGGGAATCTGCAGCTTGCAGTGAAAGCGCTTCCAGAGGGGAGTCTAATGAGGGCAAACATTTGATGGTAGCAGCTTCCCTGCTGGAGATATTCTCTTTCCCAAAATTGCCTTATTAGCCGCAGATAAGTTACAATTCAGTACACTATCCTAAAGCTTGCTGTTAGGAGGGAATCTGCAGCTTGCAGTGAAAGCGCTTCCAGAGGGGAGTCTAATGAGGGCAAACGTTTGATGGTAGCAGCTTCCCTGCGGGAGATACTCTCTTTGCCAAAATCGCATTATTAGGCGCAAGTAAGTTACAATTCAGGACCCTATCCTAAAGCTTGCTGTTAGGAGGGAATCTGCAGCTTGCAGTGAAAGCGCTTCCAGAGGGGAGTCTAATGAGGGCAAACATTTGATGGTAGCAGCTTCCCTGCGGGAGATATTCTCTTTGCCACAATCGCCTTATTAGCCGCAGTTAAGTTACAATTCAGTACACTGTCCTACAGCTTGCTGTTAGGAGGGAATCTGCAGCTTGCAGTGAAAGCGCTTCCAGAGGGGAGTCTAATGAGGGCAAACATTTGATGGTAGCAGCTTCCCTGCGGGAGATATTCTCTTTCCCAAAATCGCCTTATTAGCCGCAGATAAGTTACAATTCAGTACCCTATCCTAAAGCTTGCTGTTAGGAGGGAATCTGCAGCTTGCAGTGAAAGCGCTTCCAGAGGGGAGTCTAATGAGGGCAAACATTTGATGGTAGCAGCTTCCCTGCGGGAGATACTCTCTTTGCCAAAATCGCATTATTAGGCGAAAGTAAGTTACAATTCAGTACCCTATCCTAAAGCTTGCTGTTAGGAGGGAATCTGCAGCTTGCAGTGAAAGCGCTTCCAGAGGGGAGTATAATGAGGGCAAACATTTGATGGTAGCAGCTTCCCTGCGGGAGATACTCTCTTTGCCAAAATCGCATTATTATGCGAAAGTAAGATTCAATTCAGTACCCTATCCTAAAGCTTGCTGTTAGGAGGGAATCTGCAGCTTGCAGTGAAAGCACTTCCAGAGGGGAGTCTAACGAGGGCAAACATTTGATGGTAGCAGCTTCCCTGCGGGAGATACTCTCTTTGCCAAAATTGCATTATTAGGCGAAAGTAAGTTACAATTCAGTACCCTATCCTAAAGTTGCTGTTAGGAGGGAATCTGCAGCTTGCAGTGAAAGCGCTTCCAGAGGGGAGTCTAATGAGGGCAAACATTTGATGGTAGCAGCTTCCCTGCGGGAGAAAGTCTCTTTGCTAAAATCGCATTATTAGGCGAAAGTACGTTACAATTCAGTACACTTTCCTAAAGATTGCTGTTAGGAGGGAATCTGCAGATTGCAGTGAAAGCGCTTCCAGAGGGGAGTCTAATGAGGGCAATCATTTGATGGTAGCAGCTTCCCTGCTGGAGATATTCTCTTTCCCAAAATCGCCTTATTAGCCGCAGATAAGTTATAATTCAGTACCCTATCCTAAAGCTTGCTGTTAGGAGGGAATCTGCAGCTTGCAGTGAAAGCGCTTCCAGAGGGGAGTCTAACGAGGGCAAACATTTGATGGTAGCAGCTTCCCTGCGGGAGATACTCTCTTTGCCAAAATCGCATTATTAGCCGCAGTTAAGTTACAATTCAGTACCCTATCCTAAAGCTTGCTGTTAGGAGGGAATCTGCAGCTTGCAGTGAAAGCGCTTCCAGAGGGGAGTCTAACGAGGGCAAACATTTGATGGTAGCAGCTTCCCTGCGGGATATATTCTCTTTGCCAAAATCGCCTTATTAGCCCCAGATAAGTTACAATTCAGTACCTAACCTAAAGCTTGCTGTTACGAGGGAATCTGAAGCTTGCAGTGAAAGCGCTTCCAGAGGGGAGTCTAATGAGGGCAAACATTTGATGGTAGCAGCTTCACTGCGGGAGATACTCTCTTTGCTAAAAACGCATTATTAGGCGAAAGTAAGTTACAATTCAGTACCCTATTCTAAAGCTTGCTGTTAGGAGGGAATCTGCAGCTTGCAGTGAAAGCGCTTCCAGAGGGGAGTCTAACGAGGGCAAACATTTGATGGTAGCAGCTTCCCTGCGGGAGATACTCTCTTTGCCATAATCGCATTATTAGGCGAAAGTAAGTTACAATTCAGTACCCTATCCTAAAGCTTGCTGTTAGGAGGGAATCTGCAGCTTGCAGTGAAAGCGCTTCCAGAGGGGAGTCTAACGAGGGCAAACATTTGATGGTAGCAGCTTCCCTGCGGGAGATACTCTCTTTGCCAAAATCGCATTATTAGGCGAAAGTAAGTTACAATTCAGTACCCTATCCTAAAGCTTGCTGTTAGGAGGGAATCTGCAGCTTGCAGTGAAAGCGCTTCCAGAGGGGAGTCTAATGAGGGCAAACATTTGATGGTAGCAGCTTCCCTGCGGGAGATATTCTTTTTGCCAAAATCGCATTATTAGCCGCAGTTAAGTTACAATTCAGTACCCTATCCTAAAGCTTGCTGTTAGGAGGGAATCTGCAGCTTGCAGTGAAAGCGCTTCCAGAGGGGAGTCTAATGAGGGCAAACACTTGATGGTAGCAGCTTCCCTGTGGGAGATACTCTCCTTGATAAAAATGCCTTATTAGGCGAAAGTAAGTTACAATTCAGTACACTATCCTAAAGCTTGCTGTTAGGAGGGAATCTGCAGCTTGCAGTGAAAGCGCTTCCAGAGGGGAGTCTAATGAGGGCAAACATTTGATGGTAGCAGCTTCCCTGCGGGAGAAAGTCTCTTTGCTAAAATCGCATTGTTAGGCGAAAGTACGTTACAATTCAGTACCCTTTCCTAAAGATTGCTGTTAGGAGGGAATCTGCAGCTTGCAGTGAAAGCGCTTCCAGAGGGGAGTCTAATGAGGGCAATCATTTGATGGTAGCAGCTTCCCTGCTGGAGATATTCTCTTTCCCAAAATCGCCTTATTAGCCGCAGATAAGATATAATTCAGTACCCTATCCTAAAGCTTGCTGTTAGGAGGGAATCTGCAGCTTGCAGTGAAAGCGCTTCCAGAGGGGAGTCTAACGAGGGCAAACATTTGATGGTAGCAGCTTCCCTGCGGGAGATACTCTCTTTGCCAAAATCGCATTATTAGCCGCAGTTAAGTTACAATTCAGTACCCTATCCTAAAGCTTGCTGTTAGGAGGGAATCTGCAGCTTGCAGTGAAAGCGCTTCCAGAGGGGAGTCTAACGAGGGCAAACATTTGATGGTAGCAGCTTCCCTGCGGGAGATAATCTCTTTTCCAATTTTGCCTTATTATCCGCAGTTAAGATACAATTCAGTACCCTATCCTAAAGCTTGCTGTTAGGAGGGAATCTGCAGCTTGCAGTGAAAGCGCTTCCAGAGGGGAGTCTAACGAGGGCAAACATTTGATGGTAGCAGCTTCCCTGCGGGAGATACTCTCTTTGCTAAAATCGCATTATTAGGCGAAAGTAAGATACAATTCAGGACCCTATCCTAACGCTTGCTGTTAGGAGGGAATCTGCAGCTTGCAGTGAAAGCGCTTCCAGAGGGGAGTCTAATGAGGGCAAATATTTGATGGTAGCGGCTTCCCTGCGGGAGATATTCTCTTTGCCAAAATCGCCTTATTAGCCGCAGTTAAGATACAATTCAGTACCCTATGCTAAAGCCTGCTGTTAGGAGGGAATCTGCAGCTTGCAGTGAAAGCGCTTCCAGAGGGGAGTCTAATGAGGGCAAACATTTGATGGTAGCAGCTTCCCTGCTGGAGATATTCTCTTTCCCAAAATTGCCTTATTAGCCGCAGATAAGTTACAATTCAGTACACTATCCTAAAGCTTGCTGTTAGGAGGGAATCTGCAGCTTGCAGTGAAAGCGCTTCCAGAGGGGAGTCTAACGAGGGCAAACATTTGATGGTAGCAGCTTCCCTGCGGGAGATACTCTCTTTGCCAAAATCGCATTATTAGCCGCAGTTAAGTTACAATTCAGTACCCTATCCTAAAGCTTGCTGTTAGGAGGGAATCTGCAGCTTGCAGTGAAAGCGCTTCCAGAGGGGAGTCTAACGAGGGCAAACATTTGATGGTAGCAGCTTCCCTGCGGGAGATAATCTCTTTTCCAATTTTGCCTTATTATCCGCAGTTAAGATACAATTCAGTACCCTATCCTAAAGCTTGCTGTTAGGAGGGAATCTGCAGCTTGCAGTGAAAGCGCTTCCAGAGGGGAGTCTAACGAGGGCAAACATTTGATGGTAGCAGCTTCCCTGCGGGAGATACTCTCTTTGCTAAAATCGCATTATTAGGCGAAAGTAAGATACAATTCAGGACCCTATCCTAACGCTTGCTGTTAGGAGGGAATCTGCAGCTTGCAGTGAAAGCGCTTCCAGAGGGGAGTCTAATGAGGGCAAATATTTGATGGTAGCGGCTTCCCTGCGGGAGATATTCTCTTTGCCAAAATCGCCTTATTAGCCGCAGTTAAGATACAATTCAGTACCCTATGCTAAAGCCTGCTGTTAGGAGGGAATCTGCAGCTTGCAGTGAAAGCGCTTCCAGAGGGGAGTCTAATGAGGGCAAACATTTGATGGTAGCAGCTTCCCTGCTGGAGATATTCTCTTTCCCAAAATTGCCTTATTAGCCGCAGATAAGTTACAATTCAGTACCCTATCCTAAAGCTTGCTGTTAGGAGGGAATCTGCAGCTTGCAGTGAAAGCGCTTCCAGAGGGGAGTCTAATGAGGGCAAACGTTTGATGGTAGCAGCTTCCCTGCGGGAGATACTCTCTTTGCCAAAATCGCATTATTATGCGAAAGTAAGATTCAATTCAGGACCCTATCCTAAAGCTTGCTGTTAGGAGGGAATCTGCAGCTTGCAGTGAAAGCGCTTCCAGAGGGGAGTCTAACGAGGGCAAACATTTGATGGTAGGCAGCTTCCCTGCGGGAGATACTCTCTTTGCCAAAATTGCATTATTAGGCGAAAGTAAGTTACAATTCAGTACCCTATCCTAAAGTTGCTGTTAGGAGGGAATCTGCAGCTTGCAGTGAAAGCGCTTCCAGAGGGGAGTCTAATGAGGGCAAACATTTGATGGTAGCAGCTTCCCTGCGGGAGAAAGTCTCTTTGCTAAAATCGCATTATTAGGCGAAAGTACGTTACAATTCAGTACACTTTCCTAAAGATTGCTGCTAGGAGGGAATCTGCAGATTGCAGTGAAAGCGCTTCCAGAGGGGAGTCTAATGAGGGCAATCATTTGATGGTAGCAGCTTCCCTGCTGGAGATATTCTCTTTCCCAAAATCGCCTTATTAGCCGCAGATAAGATATAATTCAGTACCCTATCCTAAAGCTTGCTGTTAGGAGGGAATCTGCAGCTTGCAGTGAAAGCGCTTCCAGAGGGGAGTCTAACGAGGGCAAACATTTGATGGTAGCAGCTTCCTGCGGGAGATACTCTCTTTGCCAAAATCGCATTATTAGGCGAAAGTAAGTTACAATTCAGTACCCTATCCTAAAGCTTGCTGTTAGGAGGGAATCTGCAGCTTGCAGTGAAAGCGCTTCCAGAGGGGAGTCTAACGAGGGCAAACATTTGATGGTAGCAGCTTCCCTGCGGGAGATAATCTCTTTTCCAATTTTGCCTTATTATCCGCAGTTAAGATACAATTCAGTACCCTATCCTAAAGCTTGCTGTTAGGAGGGAATCTGCAGCTTGCAGTGAAAGCGCTTCCAGAGGGGAGTCTAACGAGGGCAAACATTTGATGGTAGCAGCTTCCCTGCGGGAGATACTCTCTTTGCTAAAATCGCATTATTAGGCGAAAGTAAGATACAATTCAGGACCCTATCCTAACGCTTGCTGTTAGGAGGGAATCTGCAGCTTGCAGTGAAAGCGCTTCCAGAGGGGAGTCTAATGAGGGCAAATATTTGATGGTAGCGGCTTCCCTGCGGGAGATATTCTCTTTGCCAAAATCGCCTTATTAGCCGCAGTTAAGATACAATTCAGTACCCTATGCTAAAGCCTGCTGTTAGGAGGGAATCTGCAGCTTGCAGTGAAAGCGCTTCCAGAGGGGAGTCTAATGAGGGCAAACATTTGATGGTAGCAGCTTCCCTGCTGGAGATATTCTCTTTCCCAAAATTGCCTTATTAGCCGCAGATAAGTTACAATTCAGTACACTATCCTAAAGCTTGCTGTTAGGAGGGAATCTGCAGCTTGCAGTGAAAGCGCTTCCAGAGGGGAGTCTAATGAGGGCAAACGTTTGATGGTAGCAGCTTCCCTGCGGGAGATACTCTCTTTGCCAAAATCGCATTATTAGGCGCAAGTAAGTTACAATTCAGGACCCTATCCTAAAGCTTGCTGTTAGGAGGGAATCTGCAGCTTGCAGTGAAAGCGCTTCCAGAGGGGAGTCTAATGAGGGCAAACATTTGATGGTAGCAGCTTCCCTGCGGGAGATATTCTCTTTGCCACAATCGCCTTATTAGCCGCAGTTAAGTTACAATTCAGTACACTGTCCTACAGCTTGCTGTTAGGAGGGAATCTGCAGCTTGCAGTGAAAGCGCTTCCAGAGGGGAGTCTAATGAGGGCAAACATTTGATGGTAGCAGCTTCCCTGCGGGAGATATTCTCTTTCCCAAAATCGCCTTATTAGCCGCAGATAAGTTACAATTCAGTACCCTATCCTAAAGCTTGCTGTTAGGAGGGAATCTGCAGCTTGCAGTGAAAGCGCTTCCAGAGGGGAGTCTAATGAGGGCAAACATTTGATGGTAGCAGCTTCCCTGCGGGAGATACTCTCTTTGCCAAAATCGCATTATTAGGCGAAAGTAAGTTACAATTCAGTACCCTATCCTAAAGCTTGCTGTTAGGAGGGAATCTGCAGCTTGCAGTGAAAGCGCTTCCAGAGGGGAGTATAATGAGGGCAAACATTTGATGGTAGCAGCTTCCCTGCGGGAGATACTCTCTTTGCCAAAATCGCATTATTATGCGAAAGTAAGATTCAATTCAGTACCCTATCCTAAAGCTTGCTGTTAGGAGGGAATCTGCAGCTTGCAGTGAAAGCACTTCCAGAGGGGAGTCTAACGAGGGCAAACATTTGATGGTAGCAGCTTCCCTGCGGGAGATACTCTCTTTGCCAAAATTGCATTATTAGGCGAAAGTAAGTTACAATTCAGTACCCTATCCTAAAGTTGCTGTTAGGAGGGAATCTGCAGCTTGCAGTGAAAGCGCTTCCAGAGGGGAGTCTAATGAGGGCAAACATTTGATGGTAGCAGCTTCCCTGCGGGAGAAAGTCTCTTTGCTAAAATCGCATTATTAGGCGAAAGTACGTTACAATTCAGTACACTTTCCTAAAGATTGCTGTTAGGAGGGAATCTGCAGCTTGCAGTGAAAGCGCTTCCAGAGGGGAGTCTAATGAGGGCAATCATTTGATGGTAGCAGCTTCCCTGCTGGAGATATTCTCTTTCCAAAAATCGCCTTATTAGCCGCAGATAAGTTATAATTCAGTACCCTATCCTAAAGCTTGCTGTTAGGAGGGAATCTGCAGCTTGCAGTGAAAGCGCTTCCAGAGGGGAGTCTAACGAGGGCAAACATTTGATGGTAGCAGCTTCCCTGCGGGAGATACTCTCTTTGCCAAAATCGCATTATTAGCCGCAGTTAAGTTACAATTCAGTACCCTATCCTAAAGCTTGCTGTTAGGAGGGAATCTGCAGCTTGCAGTGAAAGCGCTTCCAGAGGGGAGTCTAACGAGGGCAAACATTTGATGGTAGCAGCTTCCCTGCGGGATATATTCTCTTTGCCAAAATCGCCTTATTAGCCCCAGATAAGTTACAATTCAGTACCTAACCTAAAGCTTGCTGTTACGAGGGAATCTGAAGCTTGCAGTGAAAGCGCTTCCAGAGGGGAGTCTAATGAGGGCAAACATTTGATGGTAGCAGCTTCACTGCGGGAGATACTCTCTTTGCTAAAAACGCATTATTAGGCGAAAGTAAGTTACAATTCAGTACCCTATCCTAAAGCTTGCTGTTAGGAGGGAATCTGCAGCTTGCAGTGAAAGTGCTTCAAGAGAGGAATCTAACGAGAGCCAGCATTTGATGGTAGCAACTTCCCTGCGGGAGATAGTCTCTTTTCCAAAATCGCATTATTAGGCGAAAGTAAGTTACAATTCAGTACCCTATTCTAAAGCTTGCTGTTAGGAGGGAATCTGCAGCTTGCAGTGAAAGCGCTTCCAGAGGGGAGTCTAACGAGGGCAAACATTTGATGGTAGCAGCTTCCCTGCGGGAGATACTCTCTTTGCCATAATCGCATTATTAGGCGAAAGTAAGTTACAATTCAGTACCCTATCCTAAAGCTTGCTGTTAGGAGGGAATCTGCAGCTTGCAGTGAAAGCGCTTCCAGAGGGGAGTCTAACGAGGGCAAACATTTGATGGTAGCAGCTTCCCTGCGGGAGATACTCTCTTTGCCAAAATCGCATTATTAGGCGAAAGTAAGTTACAATTCAGTACCCTATCCTAAAGCTTGCTGTTAGGAGGGAATCTGCAGCTTGCAGTGAAAGCGCTTCCAGAGGGGAGTCTAATGAGGGCAAACATTTGATGGTAGCAGCTTCCCTGCGGGAGATACTCTTTTTGCCAAAATCGCATTATTAGCCGCAGTTAAGTTACAATTCAGTACCCTATCCTAAAGCTTGCTGTTAGGAGGGAATCTGCAGCTTGCAGTGAAAGCGCTTCCAGAGGGGAGTCTAATGAGGGCAAACACTTGATGGTAGCAGCTTCCCTGTGGGAGATACTCTCCTTGATAAAAATGCCTTATTAGGCGAAAGTAAGTTACAATTCAGTACACTATCCTAAAGCTTGCTGTTAGGAGGGAATCTGCAGCTTGCAGTGAAAGCGCTTCCAGAGGGGAGTCTAATGAGGGCAAACATTTGATGGTAGCAGCTTCCCTGCGGGAGAAAGTCTCTTTGCTAAAATCGCATTGTTAGGCGAAAGTACGTTACAATTCAGTACCCTTTCCTAAAGATTGCTGTTAGGAGGGAATCTGCAGCTTGCAGTGAAAGCGCTTCCAGAGGGGAGTCTAATGAGGGCAATCATTTGATGGTAGCAGCTTCCCTGCTGGAGATATTCTCTTTCCCAAAATCGCCTTATTAGCCGCAGATAAGATATAATTCAGTACCCTATCCTAAAGCTTGCTGTTAGGAGGGAATCTGCAGCTTGCAGTGAAAGCGCTTCCAGAGGGGAGTCTAACGAGGGCAAACATTTGATGGTAGCAGCTTCCCTGCGGGAGATACTCTCTTTGCCAAAATCGCATTATTAGCCGCAGTTAAGTTACAATTCAGTACCCTATCCTAAAGCTTGCTGTTAGGAGGGAATCTGCAGCTTGCAGTGAAAGCGCTTCCAGAGGGGAGTCTAACGAGGGCAAACATTTGATGGTAGCAGCTTCCCTGCGGGAGATAATCTCTTTTCCAATTTTGCCTTATTATCCGCAGTTAAGATACAATTCAGTACCCTATCCTAAAGCTTGCTGTTAGGAGGGAATCTGCAGCTTGCAGTGAAAGCGCTTCCAGAGGGGAGTCTAACGAGGGCAAACATTTGATGGTAGCAGCTTCCCTGCGGGAGATACTCTCTTTGCTAAAATCGCATTATTAGGCGAAAGTAAGATACAATTCAGGACCCTATCCTAACGCTTGCTGTTAGGAGGGAATCTGCAGCTTGCAGTGAAAGCGCTTCCAGAGGGGAGTCTAATGAGGGCAAATATTTGATGGTAGCGGCTTCCCTGCGGGAGATATTCTCTTTGCCAAAATCGCCTTATTAGCCGCAGTTAAGATACAATTCAGTACCCTATGCTAAAGCCTGCTGTTAGGAGGGAATCTGCAGCTTGCAGTGAAAGCGCTTCCAGAGGGGAGTCTAATGAGGGCAAACATTTGATGGTAGCAGCTTCCCTGCTGGAGATATTCTCTTTCCCAAAATTGCCTTATTAGCCGCAGATAAGTTACAATTCAGTACACTATCCTAAAGCTTGCTGTTAGGAGGGAATCTGCAGCTTGCAGTGAAAGCGCTTCCAGAGGGGAGTCTAACGAGGGCAAACATTTGATGGTAGCAGCTTCCCTGCGGGAGATACTCTCTTTGCCAAAATCGCATTATTAGCCGCAGTTAAGTTACAATTCAGTACCCTATCCTAAAGCTTGCTGTTAGGAGGGAATCTGCAGCTTGCAGTGAAAGCGCTTCCAGAGGGGAGTCTAACGAGGGCAAACATTTGATGGTAGCAGCTTCCCTGCGGGAGATAATCTCTTTTCCAATTTTGCCTTATTATCCGCAGTTAAGATACAATTCAGTACCCTATCCTAAAGCTTGCTGTTAGGAGGGAATCTGCAGCTTGCAGTGAAAGCGCTTCCAGAGGGGAGTCTAACGAGGGCAAACATTTGATGGTAGCAGCTTCCCTGCGGGAGATACTCTCTTTGCTAAAATCGCATTATTAGGCGAAAGTAAGATACAATTCAGGACCCTATCCTAACGCTTGCTGTTAGGAGGGAATCTGCAGCTTGCAGTGAAAGCGCTTCCAGAGGGGAGTCTAATGAGGGCAAATATTTGATGGTAGCGGCTTCCCTGCGGGAGATATTCTCTTTGCCAAAATCGCCTTATTAGCCGCAGTTAAGATACAATTCAGTACCCTATGCTAAAGCCTGCTGTTAGGAGGGAATCTGCAGCTTGCAGTGAAAGCGCTTCCAGAGGGGAGTCTAATGAGGGCAAACATTTGATGGTAGCAGCTTCCCTGCTGGAGATATTCTCTTTCCCAAAATTGCCTTATTAGCCGCAGATAAGTTACAATTCAGTACCCTATCCTAAAGCTTGCTGTTAGGAGGGAATCTGCAGCTTGCAGTGAAAGCGCTTCCAGAGGGGAGTCTAATGAGGGCAAACGTTTGATGGTAGCAGCTTCCCTGCGGGAGATACTCTCTTTGCCAAAATCGCATTATTAGGCGCAAGTAAGTTACAATTCAGGACCCTATCCTAAAGCTTGCTGTTAGGAGGGAATCTGCAGCTTGCAGTGAAAGCGCTTCCAGAGGGGAGTCTAATGAGGGCAAACATTTGATGGTAGCAGCTTCCCTGCGGGAGATATTCTCTTTGCCACAATCGCCTTATTAGCCGCAGTTAAGTTACAATTCAGTACACTGTCCTACAGCTTGCTGTTAGGAGGGAATCTGCAGCTTGCAGTGAAAGCGCTTCCAGAGGGGAGTCTAATGAGGGCAAACATTTGATGGTAGCAGCTTCCCTGCGGGAGATATTCTCTTTCCCAAAATCGCCTTATTAGCCGCAGATAAGTTACAATTCAGTACCCTATCCTAAAGCTTGCTGTTAGGAGGGAATCTGCAGCTTGCAGTGAAAGCGCTTCCAGAGGGGAGTCTAATGAGGGCAAACATTTGATGGTAGCAGCTTCCCTGCGGGAGATACTCTCTTTGCCAAAATCGCATTATTAGGCGAAAGTAAGTTACAATTCAGTACCCTATCCTAAAGCTTGCTGTTAGGAGGGAATCTGCAGCTTGCAGTGAAAGCGCTTCCAGAGGGGAGTATAATGAGGGCAAACATTTGATGGTAGCAGCTTCCCTGCGGGAGATACTCTCTTTGCCAAAATCGCATTATTATGCGAAAGTAAGATTCAATTCAGTACCCTATCCTAAAGCTTGCTGTTAGGAGGGAATCTGCAGCTTGCAGTGAAAGCACTTCCAGAGGGGAGTCTAACGAGGGCAAACATTTGATGGTAGCAGCTTCCCTGCGGGAGATACTCTCTTTGCCATAATTGCATTATTAGGCGAAAGTAAGTTACAATTCAGTACCCTATCCTAAAGTTGCTGTTAGGAGGGAATCTGCAGCTTGCAGTGAAAGCGCTTCCAGAGGGGAGTCTAATGAGGGCAAACATTTGATGGTAGCAGCTTCCCTGCGGGAGAAAGTCTCTTTGCTAAAATCGCATTATTAGGCGAAAGTACGTTACAATTCAGTACACTTTCCTAAAGATTGCTGTTAGGAGGGAATCTGCAGATTGCAGTGAAAGCGCTTCCAGAGGGGAGTCTAATGAGGGCAATCATTTGATTGTAGCAGCTTCCCTGCTGGAGATATTCTCTTTCCCAAAATCGCCTTATTAGCCGCAGATAAGTTATAATTCAGTACCCTATCCTAAAGCTTGCTGTTAGGAGGGAATCTGCAGCTTGCAGTGAAAGCGCTTCCAGAGGGGAGTCTAACGAGGGCAAACATTTGATGGTAGCAGCTTCCCTGCGGGAGATACTCTCTTTGCCAAAATCGCATTATTAGCCGCAGTTAAGTTACAATTCAGTACCCTATCCTAAAGCTTGCTGTTAGGAGGGAATCTGCAGCTTGCAGTGAAAGCGCTTCCAGAGGGGAGTCTAACGAGGGCAAACATTTGATGGTAGCAGCTTCCCTGCGGGATATATTCTCTTTGCCAAAATCGCCTTATTAGCCCCAGATAAGTTACAATTCAGTACCTAACCTAAAGCTTGCTGTTACGAGGGAATCTGAAGCTTGCAGTGAAAGCGCTTCCAGAGGGGAGTCTAATGAGGGCAAACATTTGATGGTAGCAGCTTCACTGCGGGAGATACTCTCTTTGCTAAAAACGCATTATTAGGCGAAAGTAAGTTACAATTCAGTACCCTATCCTAAAGCTTGCTGTTAGGAGGGAATCTGCAGCTTGCAGTGAAAGTGCTTCAAGAGAGGAATCTAACGAGAGCCAGCATTTGATGGTAGCAACTTCCCTGCGGGAGATAGTCTCTTTTCCAAAATCGCATTATTAGGCGAAAGTAAGTTACAATTCAGTACCCTATTCTAAAGCTTGCTGTTAGGAGGGAATCTGCAGCTTGCAGTGAAAGCGCTTCCAGAGGGGAGTCTAACGAGGGCAAACATTTGATGGTAGCAGCTTCCCTGCGGGAGATACTCTCTTTGCCATAATCGCATTATTAGGCGAAAGTAAGTTACAATTCAGTACCCTATCCTAAAGCTTGCTGTTAGGAGGGAATCTGCAGCTTGCAGTGAAAGCGCTTCCAGAGGGGAGTCTAACGAGGGCAAACATTTGATGGTAGCAGCTTCCCTGCGGGAGATACTCTCTTTGCCAAAATCGCATTATTAGGCGAAAGTAAGTTACAATTCAGTACCCTATCCTAAAGCTTGCTGTTAGGAGGGAATCTGCAGCTTGCAGTGAAAGCGCTTCCAGAGGGGAGTCTAATGAGGGCAAACATTTGATGGTAGCAGCTTCCCTGCGGGAGATACTCTTTTTGCCAAAATCGCATTATTAGCCGCAGTTAAGATACAATTCAGTACCCTATCCTAAAGCTTGCTGTTAGGAGGGAATCTGCAGCTTGCAGTGAAAGCGCTTCCAGAGGGGAGTCTAATGAGGGCAAACACTTGATGGTAGCAGCTTCCCTGTGGGAGATACTCTCCTTGATAAAAATGCCTTATTAGGCGAAAGTAAGTTACAATTCAGTACACTATCCTAAAGCTTGCTGTTAGGAGGGAATCTGCAGCTTGCAGTGAAAGCGCTTCCAGAGGGGAGTCTAATGAGGGCAAACATTTGATGGTAGCAGCTTCCCTGCGGGAGAAAGTCTCTTTGCTAAAATCGCATTGTTAGGCGAAAGTACGTTACAATTCAGTACCCTTTCCTAAAGATTGCTGTTAGGAGGGAATCTGCAGCTTGCAGTGAAAGCGCTTCCAGAGGGGAGTCTAATGAGGGCAAACATTTGATGGTAGCAGCTTCCCTGCTGGAGATATTCTCTTTCCCAAAATCGACTTATTAGCCGCAGATAAGTTATATTTCAGTACCCTATGCTAAAGCTTGCTGTTAGGAGGGAATCTGCAGCTTGCAGTGAAAGCGCTTCCAGAGGGGAGTCTAAGGAGGGCAAACATTTGATGGTAGCAGCTTCCCTGCGGGAGATACTCTCTTTGCCAAAATCGCATTATTAGGCGAAAGTAAGTTACAATTCAGTACCCTATCCTAAAGCTTGCTGTTAGGAGGGAATCTGCAGCTTGCAGTGAAAGCGCTTCCAGAGGGGAGTCTAACGAGGGCAAACATTTGATGGTAGCAGCTTCCCTGCGGGAGATACTCTCTTTGCCAAAATCGCATTATTAGGCGAAAGTAAGTTACAATTCAGTACCCTATCCTAAAGCTTGCTGTTAGGAGGGAATCTGCAGCTTGCAGTGAAAGCGCTTCCAGAGGGGAGTCTAACGAGGGCAAACATTTGATGGTAGCAGCTTCCCTGCGGGAGATAATCTCTTTTCCAATTTAGCCTTATTATCCGCAGTTAAGATACAATTCAGTACCCTATCCTAAAGCTTGCTGTTAGGAGGGAATCTGCAGCTTGCAGTGAAAGCGCTTCCAGAGGGGAGTCTAACGAGGGCAAACATTTGATGGTAGCAGCTTCCCTGCGGGAGATACTCTCTTTGCTAAAATCGCATTATTAGGCGAAAGTAAGTTACCATTCAGGACCCTATCCTAAAGCTTGCTGTTAGGAGGGAATCTGCAGCTTGCAGTGAAAGCGCTTCCAGAGGGGAGTCTAATGAGGGCAAACATTTGATGGTAGCAGCTTCCCTGCTGGAGATATTCTCTTTCCCAAAATCGCCTTATTAGCCGCAGATAAGTTACAATTCAGTACCCTATCCTAAAGCTTGCTGTTAGGAGGGAATCTGCAGCTTGCAGTGAAAGCGCTTCCAGAGGGGAGTCTAATGAGGGCAAAGATTTGATGGTAGCAGGTTCCCTGCGGGAGATATTCTCTTTCCCAAAATCGCCTTATTAGCCGCAGTTAAGTTACAATTCAGTACCCTATGCTAAAGCTTGCTGTTAGGAGGGAATCTGCAGCTTGCAGTGAAAGCGCTTCCAGAGGGGAGTCTAATGAGGGCAAACATTTGATGGTAGCAGCTTCCCTGCGGGAGATACTCTCTTTGCCAAAATCGCATTATTAGGCGAAAGTAAGTTACAATTCAGTACCCTATCCTAAAGCTTGCTGTTAGGAGGGAATCTGCAGCTTGCAGTGAAAGCGCTTCCAGAGGGGAGTCTAATGAGGGGAAGCATTTGATCGTAGCAGCATTCCTGCGGGAGACAGTCTCTTTGCCAAAATCGCATTATTAGGCGAAAGTAAGTTACGATTCAGCACACTATCCTAAAGCTTGCTGTTA